>NW_020664598.1:12192555-12206418 GCF_002925995.2 Terrapene triunguis
CCTGGCTATCAGTTTGCCTTCATCTATCAGAGCTTGAAAATGTGCTCTGTCCTGTTGTGGAGGGCTGTCAGTAAACTCTGCAAACTTGCCATTGTTCAGGAAATTGTATTTAGCCAATAGCGCCTGGTAACTAGCTATCTTGACCTGGAGGATAAATGATGAGACCTTTCTTCCCAGCAGATACAGGCGTTTGCCCTGGACCAGCAGGAGTAGACCAGGGATGTTGTTGTCTAGCCCTTTCAGAAGCAGCATGGACCATCAGTGCATTGGGAGAGGGGTGTACCAGTATGGCTTCCTTAACAGGGAGAGCTATTCTGTTGGGCCCAAAAGTGTGCAGAATGTTTAAGAGTTTGGAGTCTTGGATCTCCTCAAGAGGAATTTGAAGCTCTCCAACAACTCTGAGGAGAAAGTCCTGGAATTGCCCAAAGTCACTGTGGGTGGGCGGGGGAAGGGGACACAGAAGTCACTGTTTTGTCTAGGGATAACAATGGCAGTATTGCTGGTTCTGGCAGAACTGCTGGATCTGGAGCATAATGTTCCTCCTCCTCTGATGGATGCAGGTGCAGATCGGAGTGTCTCCTTAGACGGGAGGCAAGGGATGGCTCCCTAGCAAATCAGATCAACTCTGCAAATGGATACTGTCCAAAGGCCCCCCAATACGGCCAGTAGGAGGGGTAGATAGATGGTCGTGGGGGCCCCCATGGCATGAGGTACCAGCAGCTCAGAGTTAGATGAGGCGGAGGTTGGGCCCAAACCAATATGGGTCTTTTAGCTGGTGGAGGACACAGAGGGTCAGGGAAAAGCAGTTCATCGGAGGGTTCAGAATCTCCCAAGGAGAAGGCTGATTCTGGTTCCAGTGGCGGTATCATTGATGCCGTTGGAGGGGAGATGTATTCTGCATATGGGACGGGTGATAAGCTCCTTCCAGCAGTTGATTCTCCCAGAGGCAATATCTCCCTGGAAGTGGAAGGGCCCAGTGGAGGAGGGGATTCCAGATCTGGGAGAGCGAAAATGTCTTGTGAGGTGGCAACAGATTCATATCTCCCCAGTGTGAGAGGAGTTCTGCTTGTCCAGGCCATTGGAAGTGGTGAGAAGGGTGGTATCTGAAGTTGGCAGTGATCAGAATTCGTTGGTGCCAATGGATCCCAGGTTTTGGGACATGCCAGGGATGACAGTACTGATGGAACACAGTCTGCTACCAATGGAGCCCAATGCTTATGAGCTTTCTTGTTGTGCCACTGGGACTTAGTACATCTTAAGTCCTCATGGGTCGAGCTAGTGGGCTTGTTTACAGCCAAGTCAGACTTCTTTGAAGTGGACTTAGAGGAAGACTTAGTCTCATGCTTATGAGTGTGCTTCCTAGCTTCCTGAAAAGATCCCGCCATGGGGTCTATGAGGGTAGATTCTCCCAAAGCAGAGTCAGACTTTGGGGCAGGAGGTGCACTCCTTGCTGAGTCTGGCCTACATATGGGAGGGAGTTTCCCAGTCTGGGTCCTTCTTCTCTGGCCTTCTCCATGAGGTATTTGCGGAGATAAAATTCCTGTACTTCTTGGGTATGGCTGGGGAATGATCAGCCGATACATCGCGGCGAGGTGCAGTGAGCTGCCCCAAGGCAGTACAGGTGGTTGCCGCTGACTGAGAAGGATCACGGGCAGGAAGCAGGAGTCCTGGGCATAGTCTGGTGCCCCGGGGTTTTTAGACTAATTAAATGCTAAAACAGTAAAAACTATTAAGACTGTTAACACTATTTACAAACTATATGATTTTTATTTTGTAGAACTAAACCGAAGCTGTGGAAATGTAAAGGTTCCATTCAGACCACGCAGCGGTGAGAAGGAACTGGAGAGGCAGTTGGTCCGCCCCATCCTTTATCCCCTTAGAGGCACGAGGCGAGCCAGGGTGCATGTGCAGACCAATGGACACTGCTTTCAAATTCTCTGGCTCCAGGCGGATGTGTAATCCATAGCGGAATACAACAGGGACCATCACTCAAAGAATAAGAGTTTTTTACAATGCTTAGAGATTATCAGAAAGTTCCTGAGATATGGGCATTGAGATCTTGAAAAAATGCTGTAAATACATACAATATGGGCTTCCTTATAACTATATGTGCTAAAGACAGCTGCGCCAATGAAATGTCACTAGAAGTCACCCTGTTATCATTCTGTTAGAACAAGTACAATCAGACATGTCTTCTCTCTGGAACAATGATAGTTTACCTGATGAGAAGTAGGAGTGTGCTGCATGGGACCTGGAATTCTTGGGTTTGGTAGAGCCACTGGACCTACCCTGCGTTGAGCCTGCTGCCTCTGAGCCATGACCTGCTGTTGCATGTGCTGGAGTCGTAGTTGAGCTAAACTGATCTGTGTTGGGAATTTAGACAGTTGGTTTGAAGGTAAGCCACTTTGTGGCTGTAAATTTGGTTCCATCACAGGGCTCTTGGGCATGTGTGGTGGGGTTTCTTTATCTTCAATTACCAGAGAACCTGGTAAAAAATAAAAATATACGTTTTAATGTTCACCTTACTCTTTGGAGATATGTAGGTTTTCATCATTTCCCTCTTTTTATGCCATCAGACCATCATTCCTAATTGCAGTTTAAAGGATGGGTAAACAATTCTTTCCAGAATCAGTGTCAGTGGCGGCAGAACTGCATGCATTATTGTGCCATCAATAACAATGAGGGCCCTTCCATTACACTGAAAACTATGGGTTATTTAACTTAAACTGAGATACTTTAAAATGCTGCTATTTCATTTTCTTAGATATATTCTAAACAGCACCCAATCACTAAGTTATTTAGTAACAGCCGGTTAGCTTTTAGATATTATCACACTGTCAGTAAAGAGTCTAGCCCAGGGGTCTCAAACTCAGATGACCCCGAGGGCCGCATGAGGACTAGTGCATTGGCCCGAGGGCCGCATCACTGACCCCTCCCCCCACTGCCTCTGGCCCCACCCCCCTCTACCCCTTCCAATTAGGCCCCACCTCTGCCCCACCTCTTCCTTGCCCCATTCCAATCCCTTCCCTGAAGTCCCCACCCCAACGCTACCCCCAGGGGGTGCAGAAAGGGTGCAGGGTGCAGCGGGGGCTGAGGGCAGGGAGTTGAGGTGCAGGAGGTGTGCAGGGTGCTCAGGGCAGGGAGTTGGTGTGTGGGATACAAGAGGGGTGCGGCAGGGGGTTGGGGGTGCAGCAGGTGGCTCAGGGCAGGGAGTTGGGGTGGGGGATGCGGCAGGGGGCTCAGGGCAGGGAGTTGGGGTGCAGGAGGGGTGCGGGATGTGGCAGGGGGCTCAGGGAAGGGAGTTGGGGGTGCAGGAGGGGTTCAGGGTGTGAGCTCCAGCCTGGTGCCGCTTACCTAGAGCGGCTCCGGGGTGGCAGCGGCACTCACTGGGGCCAGGGCAGGCTCCCTGCCTGCCTTGGCCCCCGGCTCCGCGCTGCTCCGTTCCAGTAAGCAGCTAGAACTGTGTCCCTGCAGCCCCTGGGAGAGGGAGAGGGGCTCAGGGTTCCCTGCTTGTGCTGCTCTTGCCGCTCCTCCAGGTATCTCCTACGAAGCTCCCATTGGCCGCAGTTCCCTGTTCCCAGCCAATGGGAGCTGCGGGGGGCGGTGCCTGGAAGGAGGCAATGCCAGAGCCCTCTGCCTCCTTCCCCCTCCCCCCCGGCCCGAAGGGGCATGCTGCCGGCTGCTTCAGAGAGCAGCGTGGGGCTCGCAGCGTCAGGAGGCAATCCCACGGGTAGGCAGAGGGGCGGGGGGCGCGGGGAGCTTGGTGGGCCACACACAAGAGCCCCGCGGGCCGTGTGTTTGAGACCCCTGGTCTAGCTAGTACTCTAGCCAACACAACTTCAGGCCTGAGTTTCTTCAATATACAAGAACTATTACAAGACATGGTCTATGAGGGAAAAAAAATGTTCCCTGATCAACCTTGACTCTGAAGCTTTAACCCCTGGAGACTTCAACTTCTGAAACTGTGTAATAAACCATGGAAACACACCAAAAGGGGCCAGTGCTAAATTATTATTATTATTCATGAAACCATTCTAATAGCCTGAAACACACAGGCTCCCACATGGAATTCCTGTTTCCATTTCAGTATCGCTCAGACTTTAAGGGAGCAGAACCCAACAATTCAAAGGCATATCAGAAGGAAGGAAAGAAAGGTTTCCTGGAAATAAAGAAAAACAGCTTATTTTATACCTATTCACATACACCTTACTCACATGGCTGGAAGGTTCACCCCTGAGGAAAAATACAGATACACCTCTTTTGCAATCTCTTTTCCAAAGATAGGTACAGGCAGAGAAAGAAAAAACAGTAACTAACTTGTTCCGTAATGACTGTTCTTCAAAATGTGTTGCACACATCCATTCCACTTCAGGTGGATGGGTGTCCAGTGCATTAGCTGTGAGATGATATAAAGGGTGGAGCCGCTGTCCTGTTGACCCCCGAGTCATGGAATGGACATGTCCAACAAGTCTCGAACAGTTACAGAACAAGTTAATAACTGTTTTCTTTGAGTGATTACACGTGTCCATTCCACTTCAGGTGACAAGCAGTTCAATCTGGAGATGCACTGGAGTCTACTTGAATTATTGTAGGACACGTCCAAATCTGGCATCATCTTTAGACTGTTGGGAGATGGCGTAATGAGAAACAGAAGTATGTACTGATGACCAAGCTGCAGCGCTACAAATGTCCAGTATAGAAACACTGCAGAGGCCACGTGAGATCTCACTGAACATGCCAGCACCCTATCTGGCAGAGTTACATTGGCCAGGACATCACAAAAATGTATACAGGAGGAAATCCATGACAAAGTTCTGAAATGAGACTAGAAGACCCTTCATCCTGTCCGTGAGTGCCACAAACAGCTGTGAGGACAACCTAAGCAATTTAGTTCTGTCCAAGTAGAATGCTAATGCTCTCCTAACATCCAATAGGTAGAGTCTCTCCTCCTCCTAAGCATGAGACTTAGGCAAGGAAGTTGGCAAGCTGCTAAGTGACTGATATGGATGTGAGAAACCACTTCGGATGAGGGCATAGGTCTATTTTGTCCTTGTAGAGGACTGTATGCAGTGGATCAAATACTAGAACTCTCAGTCCACCTACTCGCCAGTTACCTCACTGAGGTAATTACGACCAAAAAGACTACCTTCATTGAGAGATGGAGCAACAAACAGGTAGCCAGAGGTTCAAAGGGAGGACCCATTAGTTTTATTAACATTAGGTTAAGTCCCAAGGAGGAATAGGATCCTTTACTTGGGTATATAACCTGTCCAGACTCTTTGAAAGCCTGACTGACAAGATGATGGAGAAAAGAATGATTACCAGTCAGAGGGCAGAAAGCCAAGATAGCTGCTAGGTGAACCCTCATGGAACCAACAGCAAGACCTTGTTGTTTCAGATATAACAAACAGTCTGGTGTATGCTGTATTGGAGCCCAGACTGGGGAAACCCCTTTTTGCTGAGACTAAATGGAGAATCTCTTGCATTTCGATAGATAAGCATCCTTAGTAGAAAGCCTTCTACTATTCAAGAGGATGTTTTGTACCTTCCTTTGAACAGATCTCCTCTTGAGGGGTTAACCAGGGAGCTTCAATGCTGTAAGGTGAAGGACTTCCACGTTGGGATGGAAGAGGCAACCCTGGCCTGGTGAAATCAAGTCTAGGTCTGGTGGTAGTGTCAATGGAGACCTGCTTGAGATGCTCAGCAGAGTGGAAAAACCAAGACTGGGCAGGACACATCAGTGCTCTGAGTTTCATTCGAGCATGGTCCAGTTTGATTTTTAAACACCATCCTGGGCAGGAGCAGAACCTGAAGATATGAATACATGAGATTGTCTGTCCAGGGTAACAGAATAGAGTGTGTCAGATCCTGTACTGTGACCTGCTTGTGAACAAAACTGATGGCACTTTCTATTGGTGCATGTTGCAAACAGGTCTATATGGGGAACTCCCACACTTGGAAAATGAACCGGACAATACCTGGTTGGAGACCACTCAGTGACTGGTGAAATACCTGCTCAATTGGTCTACCAGACTGTTCTGGACACCTGGAAGAAGGGAAGTGGATGGAGATGTTGATACAAAAGTCCCAAAGCAGCACTGGCTCTTGGCAAAGAAGTGCCAATCAGGCCCCTTCCTGTCTGTTCACATAGAATTTGACCACTGTATTGTCCATAAGTCCTAGTAAATTCCTTCCCTTGATATGGGGAAGAAAAGTCTGGTAAGCTAGATGAATGGCTCTCAACTTTTACATTTATGTAGTGAACTAATCCTGGCCAGGCCATAGCCCTTGAGTTTTCAGAGAACCCAGGTGGATTGTCACAACCTAGGGCGGAAGTGTCCATAACCAAAGTCAAAATAGATTGTGAGGGAACAAAAGTAACAAGCACGCACACACATTCAGTCCACCAGTCCAAAGAGGCTAAGATCCAGGTGGCCATTCAAACCACCATGTTCATTGGATGACGAATTGGAGAACACATCAAGCTAAGACAGCTCTGCAGTTTCCTGAGATGAAGCCTGGCCAACTGAACCATGTAAATACATGAGGCTATATGCCCCAGAAGTCTGAGGCAATTTTGAACTGTTGTGGTAGGATAGGCCTTCACGTCTAATAAAATGGCCAGCATCGTCTGGAATCTTGTTTGCATGAGGAACACCCTGTTTTCCGTAGAATCTAAGACTGTTCCTATAAACTCTATCCTATGAACAGGTGAGAGGACTAACTTTTCCTCTTTGATCAGTAATCCTACTGTGCTGAAGGTGGTTTGGATCATGGTCATGCTAGATATTACCTGGCTCTTGGATTGGCCTCTCACCCACCAGTCATCCAGGTATAGAAACACTTGAACTTCATTATATAATGCCTGCATCTGTAACTTTCACTCCATGCATCTAAAGAAATAGGGTTTTTACCCACGAAAGCTTATGCCCAAATAAATCTGCTAGTCTTTAAGGTGCCACCGGACTCCTTGTTGTTTACTTGAACTTCTGATTTCCTCAGAAACGCTGCCACCACTGCCATCCACTTTGTAAAAACATGTGGGGTCACAGATAGTTTGCAGACCTGCCATTTCGCCTGACAGTGGGATTGGCTAACCATAAATCTGAGGAATTATTGTTGCTTTGATTTATTGCGACATGAAAACGTGTGTCCTTTAAGGTGAGCACAGCATATCAGTTGCCAGGATCCAGGGAGGACATAACGGAAGCCAGAGTGAACATGCAAAACTTTATTTTCTTTAGATATTTATTGAGCTCCTGCATGTCTAGTACAGTTCTGAGACCTCCTTTTGCTTTTGGGATTAGGAAGTGGCGAGAATAAAACGCCTTTATCTCTGTGCAGAAGAGGAACTTCTTCTATGGCTCCCAACAGGAGGAGAGACTGTACCTCAGAGATGACCTTTGTGAGAATGGTCCCTGAAAAGGGATGGGGGACAGAGGTGGTGGTGGTGGGGTAGAAATAAACTGAAGAGTGTATCACAATTCCATCATGCGTAAAACCTATTGATCTGTAGAAATATGGGTCCAAGCACTTAGGAAGTGGGATAGTCTGTTGGAAGAAATCAGGGGTAGGAGAAGCTGGCAAACTGAAAACTGGTAAGCTGTCCTCAACCAGAATGTCAAAATGACTGCATGGTGTTCTTATCCTGTCTGGACAAATTTTTAGCAGACCAAAAAAAAAAAAAAAAAAAAGAGTAGGCAGAGGTATTCTCCTGTAACTTCTCCCTTTCTTTATAGGCCAGGTCCTGATGGTGAGGCATACAGAAAGCATAATGATGAGGCTACTGTAGACAGAACCACTACTTCTTTGGAAGAAGAGCGTAAATATCCATAGACTTGTGCATAGCCCTAGAGTCTGTTTCAGGCTATGAAGCCTGTCATCGATCTGCTGTGCAAATAGTTATAGTTCCTCAAAGGGGAGATCTTGAATGGTTTGTTGGCCCTTTTGAGGAGGACCTGATGCCTGGAGCCACAAACATTTACTTATTGTAATGGCCGATGCCCTGGCTTGGTCATCAGAATCCGCAGCATCCAATGCAGCCTGAAGCGGCCATCATCTTTCCCTCATTAACCATAGTGGGAAACTCTTGCCTAGTCTCCCCCTGCAACTTGTCTATTAATTTTAAAATATTGTCCCAGAGGGAGAAGTTATAACATCCCAGCAATACATACTGATTAGCAATCCGGAGGTGTAATCCTGCTGTCAAATGTATTTTTTCCACAAAAAGATCAAGCTATTTTGCAACTTTTAATTTTCAGGTAGATACCTGCTGACCTTGGTGCGTGCTCTCATTAGAAACTGAAGCCACCAAAGACTCCAGGTATGGAAAGACATAAAAATGTACAAACCCCTATGAGGGCACATAATCCTTCTGCTCTGTCCTTTTAGCTGTAGGAGGCATGGAAGATGGAGTTTGCCATAACACTTTAGTGAACTCCAGAATAGCCTTTTTTATGCAAACTGCCACTTAAGAAGGCCCCACAGATCCCACGATATCAACCAATCTGTGTGAGTTCTCCTGAACTACCTCCACCTGCATGTCTAGGGAGGAAGTCACACTTTTTAGAAGGTTCTGTTGAGATGTTTCCTAAACTGCCGGTGACACTGGTATTGAGAGACTCAGCAGATCGTGTGCCACAGCATATACCTGAGGTATTGTTGGCACTGGGACAGTCTCTTGATACTGTTGAGTCAAAGATGGTATCACCTTAGAGGTCAGTCTCAACAAGGCTGCAATCAGCATCAGTCAACAACCCTGCCTGATGTGCTATTTACCGCGGGGAGTGCCTCTGCATCAAGCACACTCTACTTTCCTTCCCAGCTTGTTTGCTGGACTTCAGTGCCAGAGACCGTAACCTCCTGGGTGCTGAGTCCCTTGATGCCTGCTTACGGTGCCTCCTCTTCAGTACCAGCGAAGATCTGTGTTGAGACTCTGAGAAGACAGGCAACCACTCCTAACTGAAGGAGCCTCGCTTGGTGCATGCTCTGAATGGGGATGCTCCCAGGGTGGGTGGAGGGCTGCCTCCATAAGGTGCTTTAGTCTGACCTCCCTGTACGTCTTAATTCTGGGCTTAAAGTCCCTGCACATTTGGCACCAGTCTCCGATGTGTGGCACCTGAAGTGAGAGTCACTGCCTGGCACTGATTTCTTGCATGCATCACAAGGCCTGAAGCCCAGAGACCGAGGCATGCCTCAACACCGGGCACTAATACCCCAGTGGTGGGAACCAAAGAGCATACTAATAAGTATCCCAGGACAAGGAAACTTAATAGCAAAAAATTCTGTTAAAGCAAACTATTAAACAAGTGCCCACTATATACAAGACTAAGGGCTGGTCCACACTTACCCCCCAAATCGAAGTAAGGTACGCAAATTCAGCTACGTGAATAACGTAGCTGAATTCGACATACCTTACTTCGACCTTACCGCGGTTCAGACGCGGTCCACACGCGGCAGGCAGGCTCCCCGTCGACTTCGCGGTACTCCTCTCGCTGAGCTGGAATACCGCAGTCGACGGGGATCACTTCCTGGTTCGATTTATCGCGTCCAGACCAGACGCGATAAATCGAACTCGGAACTTCGATCCGCAGCCGTCGAACTACCGGGTAAGTGTAGACTAGCCCTAAGAAAGGGAAACACTTGCAGCAACAAGATAAAGTGCTCCGACAACCGTCACAGCACTAAGAAGGAACTGAGGGAGGTCAGGGACAGCTTTGCCCTTTACATCTTTGCACAGCAGCATGAGACAGCAGAAGGTGCATGCACCGCCCCAACAGGTACCACTAAGGGAAAAGTCCCAGATGCTAATGCATTGGGCGCCCACATACCTGAAGTGGAATGGACATATGCAATCACTTGAAACAGAATCGAGTAGTTATCCAGTACCTGTGAGAAAGTGCTGTCATGACAAGATCCTCTTATGCCAAGATTTCCCCACCTTTTTGTTATAATTAGGGTCCTACCAAATTCACAGTCTATTCTCGTTAATTTCACGGCCACAGGGTTTTAAAATTGGTCAATTTCATGTTTTCAGATGTTTACATCTGAAATTTCAGGGTGTTATAACCGTGGGGGTCTTGGCCCAAAATGGTATCGTAGGGGGGTTGCAAAATTGTTGTGCCGGGGGAGGGGGAAGGGTACCAAGATTGCCACCCTCACTTCTGTGCTGCCTAGGCAACAGCCTCCAAGCTTCCTGCAATTAGAGGAGGTTCTCGGAGGTGGAGAGGCTCTCCCGCATGCTGCTAGGAGCACCCCAGCAGGGGCTCCTAGCTGCCAGTCCAGGCCAGTGACAGATTAAGGCAGGGGCCCCCTGTCAATTTGAGCCCCCCAACCCGGAAAAATGGATGTCACAGCCCCAGAAGAAGCCCCAGGGCAGAAGCCCCGATCAGGTCACCCTGAGCCCCAGCAGGAGCCCTGGGGGACGGAAATCCCGAGCCTGGGCTGCCCCGGCTGCAGCCAGCAGGAGTGGAAGCCCCCAGACCCAGGAACCACTGGGGGGAAGATGCCCCGAGCTGCGGCAGGAATCGTGAGATGGGGGGCAGAAGCCCAGACCCCAGGCTGCCCCAGCTGCAGCCGCCGAGAGCAGAAGCCTCCAGCCCGGGAGGAGCTGCTGTGGGAGGAAGCCCCAAGCTTGGTGCCCAGAGCTGGGGCGGGGGGGGGTGGGGGGGGTGGGAGAGAGACAAGCCAGGAGCCTATCTCCCGGGCTGCTGCAGCACAGAAGTGAGGGTGTACCACCCTCATTTCTGCGCTGCCTCTGGAGGTGGGTCTTATCTCCCCACCAAGAGCAGCCATGCAGGGGAAGGACAACTCCTGTACCTCCTCAGCATGTCCGGACTAGCAGCTAGGAGCCCCAGGCTCCCAGCAGCAGAGGAGATCAGATTTCATAGAGAAGGGCTGATTCCACAGCCGTGAAATTGGTAGGGCCCTAGTTATAATGCAAAGCTGGTTGCACTTTTTGACTAAAGGCCAAAATGCCTGACAGGTACATCCAAAATCACTCTCCAACAGAAAGATGGAGACACCGACAAAAAAACCTGCAGATATTGAAAACAAGGGAGGCATGACAATTATCAAATTCCTCAAGATAGAGACTTTCTAGCCTCCAATTCCTGCTCCTAGCAGGGCAGTTCCTATGCTGCATGTCTTCATTAGACTGAGTACGTATACTTAGTCAATCATACTGAACAGGCTATTCACAAAACTCCCTATCATAGGATGTACAAGCAGAAACCTAGCCAGTGGCAGATAGAAGAGAAAACACAAATGCCAGTCTGAAGGTAGGAATCCAGCCTGCCTAGAGAGCATGGTACAGTGGGGATGGTCAATCTTTGCTTGCTTTATGAGCTCACATCTGTTAACAATTTGCCAAGAAGGACAGTAAACAAAATCTACAGAGCTAGGAAAAAAGCACCCAACTCCAACAGAAAACTATTGCTCAAAAGACTGCTTTCTGTACCTGATGCAGTTTCATTGTAGTTTTTTCCTTCTCATCTCCCCACCTCAGTTAGCTAAAACTAGTTAGGCACTGCCTATCTAGCCTTACTACCTGGAACAGCATCCAATATGGAGTCAGATCAGACACGCCCTATAGAGTAATTTCTGTCCACAGGTAGAAGATATATTAAAGAACACATGAGAAATACGCTCAATTATATATCTGGGAGGCCGTTCAGCTGACAAAACTATTTTTAGTGATACCACCAGTTTCTAAAGAAGTTGATAAAACAAGCAGGAGCCATATCATACCTAGATTGAAAATATTTTGAGCCCAGAAGCTAGGATCACAGTGAAACTGGACAGTGGTGTTAGTCACTGGTGAAGCATCACACCTTGCTCGAAGGAGATACCGTAGACGACATGTAATCTAGAACAGGAAAACACCTTGTACAAAACACATTTTTTTCTTCTAGGAAAAAACCCTGATTAACTTGTCCTAATTTTCCCACAAGACAATAACAGGGTTTAATGTTTATTATCTGAGCAAAATGCCTTGAATTGGAGTGAAAAGAACATAAGTTTGTGCAACCAACTAAAAGCATGGATTTTCAGCTTCCCACTCTCCCCCTAACCCCACACACACACACAAAAAGTAATTTTCAACACTCATTAACTATAGTATAAAAGAAATTATGTTTTTCTAACTGTAGAGATACGTAGTCATCCCTAGATGACAATGTAATGACCCAATATATTTGCAAATAAATTTTGTTCTTTATGTGATCATTCCTTGTCTGAAAATCATCTATTCTCACTTGTGTCAGATCTTACTATTCTCATTAGAAAGGATGTTCTCTCAGAATAAAATTTTCTATCCTCCCTCCCCCCAATAAAGAAATGAATTAATATATAAGAATTCTCTGAAATGTTCTAATATCTAAGAGTTTTTCTAAGCCCTTAGTTTCAATGATTAGATTATGTTTACAATCGGAGACAAAATATTATAAGAGTAGAATACTTCAGGTCAGACAATTAAAAATTCAGGTTTCATTAGGAAGGAAAAATGTGGGGGGAAAAGGCCCAAGAAAACACAAGCAAGGGCTGACACATTAATCCAAGTACTAATTATACCATAATACAGACATAATTTCAGACAGGAAAAAGCTAGCCAACTCAATCTTTTTGGATTCCTCCTAATCCCAATTCCTCTGAAAACTTCTCCCCCACAAAAAAAATTCTACTGAAGACGCCTCTTAATCTCATACTATTTGGTTAAATTAACTTCCCTACTTGTATTGACATGAATTACCCACTATATAAATATTTTCATAGAGTTCCTTATTTACTTGTAGTTTTCTAAACTTTAGGTAGGTCAGTTCTAGAATACCTAACCAATGTGAAAATGCATGACAAAATATATTTTTTAAAGGGGGATGTGGGAATGTTTAAAGCTGTAATCACTACCAATTTGAATGCAGGCAAAGCAGGATTCCTGTGGACACCAGCAGTAGCTGGGGTACTAACGACACAGGATTGCTTCAATTTTAGTTCATGTTCACGTGAGAGTTTTTAAAACTGTCTATGGCGTACCTGGCTCTACATATGGTTTTTATCTATTCATTACAAGACTAAAACTGTTAGCTACTGTGAATAATTGTAGTAGCTAACAGTGTGTTGGTCAGGCCAGAAGTCTAGGCTGGCACATGGATGTCTTCCTGCAACCTGCTCAGCCCATTCCTTTTTCTGCAGTGTGGATAGGGCTTCCTAGCAGTAATCTGTGTAATGTAGTTGGCTAGGTTATGCTCCTTCCCAGCTCTATGTGGTAGGATACCCCACAGTGCACAGCCTCACATGTTGCTCTGTACAGGTGTATGCCCTCTGGAGCAGATTTCTAAGGGCACAGAACAGCCAGGCATCCAACTTTCAAATATCTTTGCCTATGGCAGGAGCTAGGCACTTAACTCCCTTTGTGCTTTGAAGGTCTCCCTTGGTGTCTTGCTGAGGCATGATGGGATAGTTGCCCAGAATGCACTGATACAATCATGGTTAGGAAGCCTGGTAGGTGTGGATGAGCAAACAATTGTGACAGCAGAAAAGGCAGTGTGTGGATATAACACAATTCCGTTTATCTGCAATTGTGTAAATGCCCATATCTCTAATCTTTTTTAAAAATCACAATTGTACTTGTAATGTAGCAGGACCTTTGTATCTTTAGGCCTTGGTTTCCGTTTTAAAATGAAAAAGTTTCGCTTTAGTATATACCAACCTATAGCATCACTACTTCAGTCCATCAGGTACTTAATGCATATTTGCAAGTCTGAAGACAAGGTCTTAGAACCTTTCAATGGAAGGTTATACTGACTGTGGAGGAGCCAACATGTTAATTTTACATTAAAAAGCTATATCTACATTATCCATTATGTT
>NW_020664598.1:12206818-12240094 GCF_002925995.2 Terrapene triunguis
CTTACCAGGCGTTTGCTGTACAATAATGCTGTGCTGCTGCCACTGGAAACTGCCCACTTGGAAAAATTCATGACATGTTCCAGTTGTTTAGAAAGACTTGCTACTTCCTGTTGTTGCTGCAGAAGCTTAATCCGATGGTCTTTTGACAGACTCTGAAAGGGGTAAAGCACTTCCAGTGAAATTTTCAATTTACAGCAGAAATGTATTAGCTCTCACTTGCTAATCCATAAACATGATAATCCTCAAAAATATCAAATGGTTTCACCTCATTTTTCAGAAGAGATTTAAAGAGAGATTATATACTCTGAAAAGTGACTAAAATTGGTATACTCTTACTCAAGAGATCAGCCCATTGTGTGTATTCAGATTCCCATCTTCTTTCTTTAGTGACAGAAAGAAGTTTCTCTGGGTTTTTACTCTATAGTAGTGTTTAGATAGGTTTCCCTCACAGACTATCCTATCCTACTTGTTATTACAATGAAGTTGGAAAGCTGAATTTGTGGCATCTCAACCTCAGTTTTCCTGCATCATACATAGATCTGTGACTTCACTGCACAGCCCAGCTTCTTTTGCTTGATTATGAGGGAGGGCAGCCCTGATTCATGAAAACTAAATGCAAACAGAAATTCAAAGTTACTGGCAAAGTAAATTGCTATTGTATGAAATATTTCTCTGCTTGGCCCTATTTGAAGTTTCCTCATTAAGGGGTACCAACATGTAACTCATGCTGAAAGACAGTTTTTGCTGTGTTTGAATTTTGATGGATTATCATTTAAAGCCCCTGTAAAAGCACTTACAAGATGACTGTTACTTATAATCTTAGAAGTGAATTTACCTCTAACTGATGCAGCAAAGCTTTCCCCTTTTTGTTTATTTCTACCATCAGTGTAAATATGGCAACTTTAATGTCTTGTTCCACCTGCTTTTGATTCTGATTCGCTTCAAGGATTCTGTAAGTAAAGAATAAATATTTAGAATTGTTTAGCACAGTGTCCTTGAGAAACTGCCACAAAAGCTCATCCTGACTCAACAAATGAAATGACTTATTTGTTGCACAGAACGCAGTGGATTCCTGCTCACATGCATCCAGTAGTATATATGGGATCAGATGTTGCCATTAGCCAGGAAAATTATCAGGCTGAGTTAGTTTAAAAAAATAAAACACAGATTTAGGAATGCATCTGACCTTGGTATAAGTCTGAGAAATTCTAATTATATGAACTAGAAAGGTAGGACACTTATATAAGCAAGGGAATTTAATTGATAAAAATGAATGGTTAAAATAGTCTTGATTTTAATATTCTCCTAAGCCTTTCTGGCAGGGAATACAAAAGTCTCCATATGTCACAGGAATTCAGGATCTCATTTTTTTCCCCAATATAGAAAGTTTCTCCAGAAAGAAGATATCCAGCAATGTAGCAGCCTTTACATGTGTGTGTGTTTTTAATGCACAGCTTGAAACAATACACTTGCCAATGGTGAATCGTATTACTGCTTGAGCACTGCTTGCAGCCCTATCTAGTGATGTGAATATTGCTACTACACTGCTGACACAATCAATATGCTGCTCATTCTACCCTCTCTTTGGTGGGGTGAATGAGAGAGAGCAGGGAACGCTTTTCACTACCTTATGCATGTGTATCAGGCAGTGCTGAGTACCTGGTACAGGTGCTTAAAAACACCAGGTAGAAGAAGTGAGGAAGGAGAGAAAGACACTTGGATTCCATGTGGGAGGAGAAGAGTATTACTTTTCTACTGCCATCCAAGAGCCAGGGGAGGGAGGGAGGAAGACTGTGGTTTGCATCCAGCATCCAAGATGTGGTGAAAGAGAAGGGGGAGAGAACAAGCATAACAGTAAAGCTTCTTCATCTCCCAAAGCTAAAACTAGGGGGAAGACTGGATTTGCATTCCCAGGGTACTGCATCTGAAAAGTGCTGTGGAGGTACTTGCTAGGACCCACTTTGATATGTACTGCTGCAACCGTGGTTATGCCTTTGGCTTGCAAGTGTCAGGCATGAACCCTGATCATATTGTTATTCGACAAATGATCTTCAAGTAAATCTGTCACATGCATTTATTTACAAAAACCTAAGCCATAACATCTCATTTATAGGAGAGATACATATCATGAAAAACTAAAAATGGGGGTGGGCAGGGAAGAGATACCGCAATTGCCTTCTAAAAATCTCCTAGCAGCCTGCTTGGCTGAGCTTGCCCTCCTGTTGTCCTGGAAGTTTACAGGCTAAAGAGAATAGTTATGTAACCAACATCAAGTTTAAGTTAACAAATACCACAAGGATTACCACAACCAACTGAAAACGTAAGAATTTCATATTTCACTACTGAAAACATTTTGGAAATTATTTTCTTTTGGAAGTATAAAACAATGCAGAGATTATGTACAAAATCCATTTAGGAATACTTTAATTTGAAAGCCTTGGTGAGTTAGGTAATATTCTTATGTTCAGTGTATGTCCATATTCTTTAGTAACATGATACATACCTGTTTTGGATCTGCTTCTCTGTATATTTTATGTACTTAGTCTTCTCCATTAGCTTGGTGATTAGTGTATCAATGATCACTTTCTGGTTCTGAAAAGCTTCTTCTATAAACTGGTACCTGCAATAATCAGTGACTTAATGAACTATTTATTTAAACATGAGAACGAGGTTTGAACTACACTTACTAAAAAATAGACTGCACTCCAACAGAATCATCACTCCAGTTAAAAACACTGCTAAAAGACTGAGTTTAACACCAAGAAAGCCCATAAAAGGCAAATATGCCTGATTTTTAAAGAATTTTTCTTGTGTAATTATTTTCTTCATAGAAATGAAGAGTATTAGTTTTTGTGATAGCCATTAAAGTGACATTTTAGATTTCTTCTAATAAATGCTCTTCAGAGAGAAATGAACATTTCCCCTTTCTGAAAGGTTTGGTAAGGTCCTCTTAAACAACCATCCTGTTCAACGGCAAACTGAGAGTTAGGTTTGACCATATAGTTACATAATATAGCCCCGGTGCTTTTAAGTGTTCTCAGTTTGAAGAACTACATAGCAAAGATTTCCATCTATAGTAGAACCTCAGAGTTATGAGCACCAGAGTTACAAACTGACCAGTCAACCACACACCTCATTTGCGGCCAGAAGTATACAATCAGGCAGCAGCAGAGACAAAAAAAAAGCAAATACAATACTGTGTTAAACTTAAACTACTCAAAAAATAAAGAGAAAGCAGCATTTTTCTTCTGCACAGTAAAGTTTCAAAGTTGCATTAAGTCAATGTTCAGTTGTAAAAGTTTGAAAGAACAGCCATAACATTTTGTTCAGAGTTACGAACAACCACCATTCCTGAGGTTTTCGTAAATCTGAGATTCTACTGCAATTAAACTGCCAATAATGGAAGGCCCACACAGGGTTAGAAGCTGGAAGATCAAGAGATTCTACTTTCAACTTTACCACAGACTTTCTTTAGTAAGACCTTTCAGTCAGTTAACTTCAGTTTCTTCATGGGTCTTTTTGTTAAAAAATAATTTTGCATTTTAGCAGGAGCCCTGCTCAACAATATAACCTAGGCTAATACTGCAACCAATTCAGAATTAGTTCATCTTTCATAAGGCATCAGCTACTAGTTGTATAAAAATATGTAATTTACTTTGGTACCTGTGCTCTTTGTGTTCCAGTAACTGGCAATCCCGGCATGTAAGTTTGTCACAGGTCTCGCAATAGAGCTTCAACTGTTCCTTTTTGTGGTAAGGGCAGAAAACAGGCCGCTGACTGTTTACACCAACTGCCTCTGTAGAATAAAGGAGGATTAAAATTTCTATTAGCAAGTTGAAACTACCTTTATTTGCTTGGGTTAGAATGAGAAGTTGGTTAGTTTCCATGTCTCCATTCTGTCTTCTTTGAACTGTAGTCCATTGTTCCATCTTGGAACTGTTGGACTTTTCTACTTTCTTCGAGTCTTGGAGGCAGACAAGAGATCTTCTCCTCCTTCACTGCAACAGCACTCCCCTCCAACAGTTGGAGTACAAACATATGAGGTGCTAAAGCGATGACATTTCAAGCCAAACAGTTGAAAATTTATACTTTGGCTTTGTTGTAGCAAGGGTTTTCATGGAAGAACATCAATGAAAGCCTTGGATTCTGTTCATCCAGTGCTGCTGCCTTTGAACACAAAGCATGTCTGCTTTGTCTTGTGACTGGGACCCTTGAGTATCTACCCTGCAAGTTCTGTCCATGAAGTAGTTGTATCCCTAGTGAACACTTATATTTCTGGAAGATCTTGATTAGAAGCTTGGAAGACAGTGGCCTTAATCCAGCTGGATGAAGAAAGAGGTGCAGAAGTAAGTACCACCAATAAAGCACTGGGCTTCCCCCACACTATAATTCTATACACGCTGAATTTTACCATTCTACAATTGCGCTAGCTTCAGGATGAGAGAGGCTTTAAGAACAAAGAGGACAAGGAAACTGACTCGCTTAAATGGAAGGTTAAATTTCTCTTACAAAATGAAATGGGGAGCTTGCCTTTCAACCACATTATCTGAAAAAAGTTTAAAGTAAGACTACTTGTTGCAAAGAAACCACAAAATATGCTAATCTTCTGATGGCCAAAAGGAAGATACATTTGAGTTAGAAAAAGACAAGAACATTTTCCTGGTGACTTAAAGGGTTATTTAGAATTGAGTGTGTAACACTTAATTGAGGCTCCATGGGGGTCCTTGAAGTGATGCTGCTTTCAGAAAACAGGAACGTCACGAGTCCAGTCGAATGCCCCCTTTTGGCCACTCACTGTGTGGCGATCCAGTTGCTGAATCCCTAGGTGTTTTGAGTGTCCAGAGTTTTAACAGCGTCTAGGCACTGCCTCTGTCTTGGGGTCCGTAGGCACACTCTCAGGATGTTGTAGACCCCTGTCTTGCAAACTGTGCTGAGACCTCCACAGTCAAACAGCCTAGCCCATTACCAATGCTGACTCCTTAGAATCCCTCTTCCCCTGTACCTCTCTTCCAGAATTCCAACCGAAGTGTAGGTAGGTGTAACACTTCACACATAGACAGACTTTGTACAAGATTCTAGACCACCACTGCTCTTTACTTAACAGATAAAACAGAGTACGTATCAAGAAGACAGACATCCTGAACACAACATCCCTTGCTTTACTTCACCCTTCCCTTGGGCGTTCTTTGCAGTCTGAGTTTAGATAAACAAGGTTCCCCCCGCCTATACAGGCTCCTGCAGTAACTTCTCTGCTTGAGCTGGTGAAAATGGTCAAAAGACCTCAAACAGATCAGCTCTTACACTATGGATCATAAAGCATTCTGTAGAGAAATTTCTTGGATTAGAAAAGCTAAAGCCTCATTCTGAAGTAAGTTTTGCACCTGTGATGATTGAGGCTGGACAGCTCCAGAATTGGATGAACATCTATTGGATCTTTTAATTAACACAAAGAGCCTGGAGAACAAACCTTTCTTATGATGGAACCAAGATTATTGCTCTAAGGGAAAGAAAATGCACTACACAGTCTAGAAACCCTCATCTTTTCACGTAGTCTTCAATTAGAAGAGGCAAAAGACAAGTTAGAGAGGGTGACTCCTGAAAGTCTATGAGAAGACCTTGTCTGAGAATCTTGACAGTGTGTGGTATCAGCCCAGGTTAAGAAGATATTTTTAGGCTTTCCTGCCACAGGTAGGTGGGCTCAAATCAGCAGAGCTTATCTTGTAGAGAATCCTCTTCTGGAGAGGCCCCTCTGGCTGACTTGGGGAAGAATTCTTGGCCCCGGTGTTTTGAAAGGGATGAAAAGATTGGTGGTTTTGTGAGGACTGGAAATTGCAGCTGAGGTGAAGTGACTTGAACTCCAGTAAATGTCTTGACATTGGACCCGAATTAAATTATATCCAGACATCCAAAGAATTCTTAAGGATTTTGCTAGGGACTTGTCAAGCATTTCTGACCTTTGAAAGGGCAACTGAACTAGATTGCTGCTGGAAGTAGTGACCCTACCCACAGGTGTGGTGTTCCAGGTTCTTCGGCCAAGGTTTTCTGGGGAAAAAAGATCTGGAGAAGAATCTGGTGATGTCACACAAAGCATTGAAGAGGAAAGATAGTGTCATTTTGCTAGTATTCAGTTTGGTGGGGGGTTTCGGTTTCCCTCTTTTGATCTTTATAGTACTTCTTTTTCTGAAAGTACTAGAGAGAATGGGTGATATTGAGAGGCATTTGAGCAGACACCATACATACTGTGGTACCACAAAAGCCATGGAAGACAATTCAAAGTCCCTTTTAAAAAGTTTTCAGTCTTCTGGTCTACAAAGTCCTTTGGAGAATTCACCCCATTAAGTTGGGTTCAAAACTTTTTTTTACCTCAGAAGAATCCTAATATGAAAAAGCAATCCATCTTCAGAACAGAAGAAAAGGTGGTCTTATCAGACTGGATTTTCATAGAGGTATAATTAATGGACTTCTTTTTGCCAGGGTAGGAGTACTGAGAGTTAATTTTCTCAAAAGATTCTAGTACAGGGAGACAGATCTTTTTATCGCTTCATCTTAAGGAGTCCTGGTTAGGAGAAGGACTTGGAGGAAAATGGGTTGCTGGTTCAGCTATCATCTTAAAAGTGGAACTGATCAATTCCTCCAAGACTTCCAAGGGTTCCTTAGATGGCGGGTGACCTAAATTACCAAATGGGAGGAAAGTTCCTCTTTGTCAGCAAGGACTATAGTGAATACTTTTGATGTCTCAAGAAATCCTTGAAAGGAACGGAGGGAAAATGGTGAGGGAAGCAAGGCAGGAAAAAGGCATTGGTGTGAGAGCTCTTCCTAGAGCACTATAGACAATAGAAGCTGGTTGGCACAACATCTTGGGGACTCCCACACAGCTCTCACTACTTCCCCCATTGATTGAACTGCAGCTTGTTGGCTGTCATGGTCCTGGAGCAGAGAAAGAGAAAAACCTATGTTGGGAAAAATGGTATGGGGTCAGGATGAAAATGAAGGCGTAGAAGCTAAGGGGTGTGCAAGTGGTCTGCCAGCACATGGAGCAGAATGTAAGAATGGGAACCTTAAGCTTTGCTGACAGGACACAAATCAAACATGACGTGGTAAAACTGTAGGAACAGTGGAGTTCCTAGCCTTCCTCGAAGTATTCACCTGAAGACCCTCCTCTTGCCACCTGGAGATGAAGGTGAAGAGATGGTGAAAAATTAGCTAACAATCTTGAGGGAAAAGAGCCCTCAGAAAGAGCTTCTGCAGACAGCTCTGTGACTGAGCATGGAGTAGAAGATGGGGGAATATCAGCAGCATACCTGTAGAGGGAGTTGAAGGCAGATTTGCACTGGAAACAAAACAATTACTTGCCTGACTCTGGGACTTAGGAAAGTCAGAAAAACCCAATAGTCTAAGCCTGACAAGGCAGTGAATTCTCATGACAGAGAACCAACTATAAACTGGCAGTTCTTCATAAGATCTTGATAATAAAAGAACAGTCATTCACATTTTATTGTGCTCAAGTCACTCATAGACCATGAGGTCAGACAGCTCAGGGGATTGATAATGGGAAACAGAATCTTTAACTTCTTACTCACTTGTTAAAACCAGACAAGAACAGTAGTAACCAGAAGTTACCATCTAACAGCTGATCAGTAACCAATTCTAAATGAATTGGCAATCTCTGTCTAGCTTCAGTGGACAAGTGTTAATAACATAAGAAATAATACCACACCATACTGCATGTGCTCAGTACCTTTGAAAACTCAGATAATTTGTTAAGCATTTAAACCGGATGGCTGACAGTTAAACTTGGAACTCTAGTTACTTAGCTAAAACAAGTTATAGCAAGGAAAGTTGAGAGCTAAACACTACAGAAGGCAGTTAGTAGGAACTGGAAGAAAAAAAAATGCAGTTTTACTGCTTTTATCATCTCCCTGTGAGTTCAGCTGCCTACTACTTTTGACTCACCTTTTATCCTTAAAAACAAAAAAACACCTCAAGAATATTAAATACAGTAGCTTTCAGCTTAGTTTTGAAGATAAGTAGCTGGTTTGAAAGCTACCATTTGGCTATGTACAAGAATAAGGGTAGTCAAGCTCATGTGTACGCAAGACATGGGGGGCAAGAGGAGACAAAGAGAGAATGAGTGCAGTCTGAACAGACCAAATGTGTACAACAAACCTATTAAAATTGTAGAAAAATAACTTTGCAATAAATATATTTAAAGTAGCAAAAAGTACTTACAACCTTTTCCCTAATGTTTTCTCAGCCTTCTAACAAGTACTTTTCACAGTGCTTAACTTACTGCCTCAAAAACAGTTTTAAAATCTTTTAAAAATACAGTAAAATTATAAACTGAAGCTACACACTTTAAAAGCAATAAGTCATGCCAAGATGTGAATTAGTAGATAGAGGTGCAATTCTTCAGCAGCTGAATGCCAAAGGAAAGCACCAACAACCTACTGCTGCGCTCCCTGTGGTGGCTTATTGCAGTAAATTAATGTTAATAGTTGGTAGAGCTCTACAGTGTGGGAGATGACTGTTCGAAAGACTATCTTTTGTGTAATCAATTTGGGAAAGGCTAAAAAACAGTTTAATACCATTTAGTGTGGAACAATATCTTAAGCATGCATTTGCCTCATTTTTCCTGATTCAAGTCTCTCTGGATCAAGCTCACACCTAACGTAATCCCTTGATTTCAGTAGAGTTACACCAGGGAAGAATTTATCCCGTCATGTTTAACGGGGTGGTAGGGGGGGAGGTTCTTAAATTTACAGTAAGGTGCATACCCTCCTAAAGAAGTATACTGGCTTAAATAAAATTATCCAAGACAGATTTGCACCCAAAGTGAAGAAGAAAGCAAAATGTATTACCTGGCGATACTTCTTCTTTCTGTCTGACTGTATGGTCCTTTGTGAATTTAACCCTCTGGTGAGCTCTGATGCAGGTCTTGCATAACCATTCTACACACTCCACACAAAAACCATTGGCTTCTGCATTGTCTTCACAGCTTGTGCAGACCTGGCAAGAAGGGGGAATACAAAACAGTTATTAAAATAAAACTGACAGATAACCTCAAGTTGTAAATGCATCTTGTGCATTATTTCTGGTAAGTGAGTCAAAAGGAAGAAAAATACTGTCTGAAGTACAGAACATATTACAACTCTGTCCATTAGATACCTCCTTAACTATACAAAATTTAACATGATTTTTCAAGAAAATACTCATATAGCCAATAAAACACTTTTTAAAAAAGGAATTAGCTAAAAATCAAATCAAATCAATTCCTTCTGTCTTGTACTAGATATTTAGTAAACTGCTCTTGAGAAGTATTTAACCAAAGTAAGGCTGACTTTGAAAGCTTTTCAATGCATCTAGTAGCATCCATTGGACTGGTTCGGCTTTCTAGAAATACGCTCATTAATCAGCAAGAGTTTCTCCTCTGCTACTATTCAAGAAACTAAAAACTGTTTAAATTGGAAATAAAACTAAATGGACTGAAGATAACACTTAGCTCCTAGATAACACTTGACCTCTTCATAGCATTGTAGCAGTATTAACTAATCCTTACAACACCTCTGTGTCTGTACCTGTAATGGGATTTTGGTATAATTTTCCACTGGTGGTAACAATTATGGGTGTGCTAGTGTGGATAGGTCTCCATGTAGCCATCATACTATTTAACCCTATTCCAAGCAGTAGCCTCAAGTTGTCTGGAAATCTATATTCACTAGAGTCCCCACTGGTGGTGCGGGACTGATGGGAGCAACGAGAAAATGTTAGCAATGATCACTATTGTAGACAAGGGTTAAGAGGAAGCAAGCATTTATATATGATGAAGGCATGCTTTATATATGCTTAGAACTATCCCCATTTTACAGAAGGAGAAAACTAGGGCAAAGAGATACCTTAAGACCATACAGCAAGTCAATGACAGAACAAGGATTTGAATTCAGGAGTTCCAAATTCCCAAAGCTATGATTGCTCTCCTAGATCATGTTGCCTCTCAAGGTGAGAATCTTCTAGAAGGAAGTTAAGGTAGGGATTGTGGATACCTCTTGCTTTCACTTGTTGATTTTCATTAAATGTGTCATGCAAAGAAAAAAACCCTGGGCTTGTGCCCTTTTTCTGATTCTTTGTAATAAAGGAGGTCAGAAAAGCTTTAAAAAAACAAACAATTTTCTGCTAAGAATTCAGGTCCTATTCTAGGCTGCAAGACTATGGAGAATTAAAAAAATAACAGTGATATCACAAGCGCCTAGAAAATGAAAGGAACAATGGAGAGAGGAAGGGAGTTTTAGTCAGACTGTTTAAAACTATTTGTTCTCCTTGAGTCATGTATAACTTCAATGACATTTTACATAAAGGAAGCATTGTTAAAGATTCAGCACCTTTAACTAAGGTGTTAGAAAAGGATATTTACTTGCCCATTCTAACACCTTGTTAAAAGGGGAGGGAAGAGAAGAGGGGAGATTTGACATTCCTTTTATTTCTAAAGTGCAAAACAAGTGGATATAAGGGGGGTGGGGGAGACCCTTAAAAATTTTTCAGGTATTCTTTATATGTTAAAGCAGCAAAAAGGACAGAAGCCTTTTTTTTTTTTTAATGAAAAAAAAAAAAACAACAGAAAACACCTTTCCAGGTCACCTTTAACAGTCTTAGCAAGTAAACTTGTTACAAGCCAGAACATTTAAATGAGTTCAAAGGATTTCAGAAATGAAATATCCTTCCTAGGATTCCAAGATCTTTTGTCTTTTTCTGACATACTTCAGTTTTCTCAGCTGGTAAAAGTTGTTAGGGCTTGAAAGACCTACCAGTCTCTTCAGATGCTGAAGATGCTGTTCAATAACTGCCAAGCAGGTGCTGCCAAATGAACTAAAGCTTGACCTCTCCTCCATGGGACAAAGCACATACTATCCTTTATTTGTGCAATGTCCTAAAACACCAAGCAAAAGTCAGAGTTCTCAAATTATATTTCATTAAAAAACAAGAATCAGAAGCAGTAATTCATGTCCTCAAACAACTCTTAAGTGGTAACCAAGTTTTGTTTCAATCCATTTTCCATTTGAAAAGGACAAAAATGGGACTTTGTTAAAACTGTACAATACTCACAGAAATTCCTCTACAGGAAAAAAAAAATATGTCCTTAATGTTATTCAAAACGTCCTCTATTTTTGTAATTCGCTACCTCTTTTAAATGCTCTTGTCTTTTTCCTCTTGATCAAGATTAGAAAGTAGTTCTGTATTATTAACTATTATGCTTAAAGGAAAAGCCTATAGCTATTATATAATATATAGTTATAATATTTGTAATAGCACAAGGGGCTCATTCAGCACTCACGGGCGCTTCAATAAAATCTGAAGATACTCATCACATCACAGAAAGGTCCATAAATATATTTATATTTGTACATGATTGTTTCTATTAACAAAAAACTTACATTTACTTTTGAAAATCCAGGTAAGGCAACATCCTCTTAGAGACTTAGAAAGCATTCACTGCAATCAGCTAACTATATTTTAGGTAGCAAAGGGGTACAGTAAGCAAAAGTTTCCAGTTTAGGAAGAATGCCAAAGAGCAGGTAAATCTGGAGGACTATTCAGTCACCCAGTGTTCCAAAATTTGCCAGTCTTAACTGGTTGCATCTAATTGCCCACACCAGAAGATGAGAAAAAATATGAAACTAAGTATTCCAAAAAGTTCAGAAATGCCACTTCTTAGCATTTGTATTGTGTGTTGATTTAATGTGAACAAATGAACGAAAATCACCAAGGACATCCGTTTATTAGAACTCTTCTCCCTTTCTTTGGGCACCCTCAACCACACATGGCTCCAACTATGAGCTATGTGCTGAGTATTCCAAACCCCACCACTTCCCTTCTTCAACAGTATTTCATCAGCTCCCCTCTCACGAACACAATGTGACAAAAAAACCAAAACTCTGATTTTTCCTCCTGACCCTTCTACCCCCTTCACTATCATTAACAGCTCCACTCTACTTCCATCACAGACACTAGCATAGCAAGCCTGGATCAGACTTCTCTCTTCACTTTTTCCACTCCCAAGCTCTAATACAGTTGCTTCTTTTTTGACGACTCAAACAAAAACCATTTTCTCTTCTCCATTCCTACAACAAAACCCTTCATATTTCATTTGCAACTCAATCATACTAAGCAAAGCAACATACCTTGTTATGTCCAACCTATACAAAAATACTTCTAAATTAAAATGTCCTTTCCCTGTTCTGGTGCTGGACACTGACAATAGGATACAGGACTAAGCACAACATGGGTCTGATCCAGCATGGCAATTCCTACATTGTTAATAGCTTCCTCTCCTTTTTCCAAACCAAAATAAAACTTCATTCTCACAAGGCCTTGCACAGCTCTACCTCACCCTTTCTTTCTTTTCATCTCTAGTTCTTCCTCTGTCTGTGCTCTTAATAATCTTAAAATATTCTGTCTTCTTCAAAGCTGTCCTGTAGTCTTGGAACTCCTCCCTCTCTTTGTACACAACCCAGTCACCCTATTTATTTTCAAAACCTGAACATTCAATTATTTTCAAAGTCTTTCAGTAAGTCAGAGTGTCAAAAAACCCCAAAGGATCTGCACCTTCCTCTGCTCATCCAGCATATTTACATTAGGGTTAGCCAGGGGCTGTGTGCAGATAATACTAGCAATTGTTTATGGCACTCAAGACACTCTTCTCCTCTCCCGCTGATATGCCCTCCATGCTGGGCCCTTAATCCAGCCATGCAACAGCCAGGAAGACCTGCTACACTGGATATATTCCCCAGGAACTTTCATTAATAAGTCAAAGTCAGCTCTGAACACACTGCTTTTTTTTGAGGGGGAGGAAGGATGTTGACATTTTGATTGCTTCCCACTTCCCTTGTAATAAATGTATTGTTCAGCGAGTCAAGGAGAGAATGCTCTCTTATCTTCCCAAGTTAAATTTTAAATTATGTTCCCAGAAGATGAAATTCTTTGCATTGTAAATGTTTCAAATAAGTCTTTCATTCAAGGAATGGCTAGATACAATAGGTTATCTGTAACAAGTATTTCTTTGGAGGGTTTTAGTAACATGACCCACGACCACTCTTATGCCTGGAATTGTTCTGTGAAGAGCAGGCTCCCCGATCCCTTATGCACCTGATGAAACGCAGCAGGTGTAAACAGTGGACTACTTAACACATATTATGATTTCTACTGCCTTCACAGTACAACTTGAAACAAAGAAACTTTGCTCTTATTAGAAAGTTGTATTTTTTGAAGAGTCTCCTTAAGCTAGAATAAACTGCTCCTTCTTCTTGATGTATTGGGTGTAAAAGCCAGTTACTGAAAAGAATCACTGGGCCAAGCCACTTCCTCTTGTATAGCAGCCCTGGCTTGTTCTCGCCAACGGAAGTTTCTTGAAGAATATCTGATGAACTGTTAAATACAAACTTAACTAAGCAATGGGGTGGATATCTATATAGGCAGGAAATATTTCCAGAAATCCAACTTTCATATTATAAAGTTTGTGATCCTTTATGATCACATTCCAGAGCAGATCTATTCAAACAGAACTGTGCATCAGGCTGGACTAATTTAAATCAAAGTGATATAAATCAGCAAACAGAAAACTTTGATCTAAATCACTGATTTTAATCATGATTTCCATTTCTATTTTTTAGTTCTTTTCCTACAGAAAGGTTGGTTCTCATTAGTTGGTAACCATTAAACATGTCATTTGCAACTAAAGATAAGCCTTTACACTAATTACAGACTTATACTAAATTTGGTGGTTCTTTATACTAAACCAGAAGGATACACTATATGTATACACGTTTATTTAAGCAATTATGTAGCTTAATTTACTTATTTAATTTAATTTATTCAGATTTCTAACGTAAAAAAAAAATCTAAAACTCAAAGGGTGAATGATATATTTATTTCTAGTATCTGATTAATATCTTATATGGGGTTTGTGTAAAGCTCCATTTAGACAAATTCAAATTCAATTAAAAATACATGAATAGTATTTTAATTTTTTTTTATTAACTAAAACTACCTTAAAAGTACTGGAACATAAGAAAAAAGTTTATCAAAATATGTGTGACATTTAAAACTGATTTATTAAACAAAGGAAGTATTATCTGTAGTTAATGAATTCAAATGATTGTTTCCAGTCACCATGTCCCTCAAGATTTTGGAACAAGTAGATCATCCTTTTACACCTAGTTCTTATTCAAGGGGGGGGGAGAGACGACAAACAAGCTTTCCAGCCTTTTCAACTTCACATTGGTTTCTTAACTTTGAATCAACTCTCATTGAGCTAGTTGAATAAACAAACAAAATATCCCCTTTGAACCTGCAGAAAAGGCTACAGTGGATTAGCATCTTACACGGCGGTTAGGTTTTAAAGTCAGTGTGTAAGGCGAAAATTGCGTATAGTCAAAATTACCCTTGAAAATCCCTTAAATCACCCATAAAGCACAGTATATTGTACATGGTTTTGTGTATACAACCCTGTACAGTAATATGTATAAATATATAATGTATACAGTAATGTACAGTATATAATAAAGAGTACATATGCAAAATATAATTTTACAGTACTGTATTTTTAATTACAGGCGGTAATTACAGGGGGTCGTCAGGGCTTGATGTCAATCCAGGAACCAGAGGTGACAGAGAGCTTGGGTGACGGAGAGTGAGTCGTAGACGAAGTGGTTGGCTCTGGTCCAGCTCGAGAAGTTGATTGCGTAGGCTCATCTGCTGCTGGCTGTTTTTCCTTGAAAAACATGGAGATCAGCAACTGTCGCTGTTGTCTCTTGAGCTGCTCAAACATTTCTTGATACGGTCTCAAATCGTCCGTAATACTACGCGTGATTTTGAGGCTTCGTTCCATAGAGGGATCGTATTCAGAAATTAAATCATTCAAATGTTTCGCTGCTTGGAACACTTCAGCAAATGTATGAAGATTCCAACTTGCTGGCGCTTCCTGTTTGTCGTCATCATCTTCGTCTTCTGTAGACGATTTTATCAGTTCCTCTAACTCTTCGTTAGTCAATGTTTCTCTATGGCTCTCAATCAATTCTTCAATTTCTTCCTCAAAGATGTCGATGAAGCCATCACCGCCCACTTGCCTGGCCACCTGAACAATGCGTTTCACTTCTTTGTCAATGGTCGGGAAAACCTTAAAATCATTCTTACATTGTTTCCATAGGTTTCGCCAACATGCATTGACTGTTTCAGGCTTGATTGCATCCATTGCCTGTTCAATATAAGTGATGCAATCAGCAATGTTGAAGGACTTCCAACACTCCATCACAAGGGTCGGCAACCTTTCAGAAGTGGTGTGCCGAGTCTTCATTTATTCACTCTAATTTAAGGTTTCGCGTGCCGGTAATACATTTTAACGTTTTTAGAAGGTCTCTTTCTATAAGTCTATATTATATAACTAAACTATTGTATGTAAAGTAAACAAGGTTTTCAAAATGTTTAAGAAGCGTCATTTAAAAATTAAATTAAAATGCTGATCTTATGCCACCAGCCTGCTCAGCTCATTGCCAGCCTGGGGTTCTGTTCACCTAGGCCGGCAGAGGGCTGATCAGGGCCTGCGGCCGGGACCCCAGACCTGGGGGGGGGGGGGGGTGTTTCAGGGGTCAGGGCAGAGGGAGGGGGTTCAGGGCAGAAGGCTGGGGTCTGGGGAGGGGGGTTCAGAGATCAGGGCAGACAGCTGGGGACTGTGGGGGGTGCGGGGCAGAAGGCTGGGTGTGTGTTGTGTGGGGGGTGCAGGGCAGAGGGCTGGGAGGCGTGGGGGGTGCAGGGAAGAAGGTTGAGGGTGGGGGGTTCAGGGCAAAGGGATGGGGCTGTGGGGGTGCAAGGCAGAAGGCTGGGTGTGTGTTGGGGTGGGGGGTGCAGGGCAGAAGGCTGGGGTGCTCGGCTCGTGGGGGTGCTCCCAGCCCCCTGCCCTGAGTGGCTCATGGCAGGGGGCTGGAAGGGATATGCCCTGGTCCACCCCCCTGCCCTGAGCGGCTCATGGCAGGGGGCTGGAAGGGATATGTCCTGGTCCACCCCCTTCCCCCTGGCTCCGTCCCTACCTCTCTCTGGGTCCTCTACGGAGCTGTGTACACGCTGCTGCTCTTCCCCCTCCCCCTTGCTAGGGCCATCAGCTGATTGGCCAGGGATGGAGAGGAGGCGGGGCAGGAAAGCACTACACTGGGGGAAGAAGCGGGGGAGGGGGGAAGCTTGGCTGCCGCAGGATCAAGCTTCTGCCTCCTGCCCCCACAGGGGAGAGCGGGGGGGCTGAGTGGGGCTGGGGGCCGGGACCGCGGCAGGGAGCTGCGTGCCACTCAAAATCGGCTCACGTGCCGTGCTTGGCATGCGTACCATAGGTTGCCAACCCCTGCTCCATCACATTAAGGTTGGGATCAGCATCCATAGTGTTATGTATCCGTGAGAAAGTATGCCTTGTGTACGTGGCCTTGAAACAACGAATCCGCCTTAGTCGAGAGGTTGGAGGTGGTATTGGGGGGGAGAAAGACGACTTCAACGTCGTTATGTGCAAACCGGAGTGCCGCAGGGTGGCCAGGAGCATTGTCTACAATCAGCAACACTTTAAAGTCAAGTCCTTTCTCTTCGAGGTACCGCTTGACCTCTGGAATGAAACACTTGTGGAACCAATCCAGAAATAATACTGCCATCACCCAAGCCTTTTTATTTGATTGCCAGAACACAGGCAGGAGATTTTTGTTCTTGCCTTTTAGGGCACGGGGATTTGCAGCCCTGTAGAGCAAGCCCGGCTTTATTAAATGCCCAGCCGCATTGCCACAAAACAACACAGTCACACGATCTTTAGTTACTTTGAAGCCAGGGGCTTGTCTTTCTGATTTCGAAATGTAAGTGCGGTTGGGCATTTTTTTCCAGAAGAGCCCAGTCTTGTCAGCATTAAAAACTTGTTCCGGAAGATAGCCCTTTTCTTCTACGATTTTCTTTAATTGTTGGGGGTAGGCTTTTGCTGCCTCTTCACTGGCAGTGTAGTAAGAGGAGGCCCCGAGATATAAACCTTGGTATCAGAGGCCCAATATGAGACCTAGGCCTGAACTAAAGTAATGGTCACGACTTTGCTAACATAAAGCAAATTTAAGCTGTGAGCCAGAGGCAGGCCCTGCTCACAGAAGCTGGCAAGGAAAGGGCTGATGCTGCAAAAAGAGACATACCTAAAAGGTACTGGACACCAGATATCAGAACATTCGCATACTTGCACATTCCACACAGATAACAAGGACGGGGCAAAAGGGTAATATGATGGATAGAGTTGTTTTGTTCGAACCAACATGTACAAGGTGAGAGGCGGCACCTTACTGCATAGAGGGGTTGTACCTTGATACGTAGAGGGGTTGCATCTCAATATGTCAGGAGTGATGTGTAATCTGTTTGTACCTGTGTATAAGAATGCATTCTTGAGTGGACGTCTTTGTCTGGCCTAGGGGGCAGTGGAAAGTCCCGCCACTTACTGAGCTGAGTCCACTGTCAGGGAGCACATAAGTACTAGCTAGCAGCACCTTAGCAGCACCTTGGACTTCTATGCCGGGGAGCTGGAGACTGTTTCTCTTCGACAATAAATCTGACCCGGGTGCCTTAGGACCTTACTAGAGTCTGTGGTCATTGGGGGTTCTCTTGGGGTCTGCTGGGTCAGCTATCTGCGCAGAGCTGGGGCAGCACACAGAGGGAACACACGCACGCAGCCAACTTATATCAACATCCAACAGAGCAGAGCACCACACCGGTAGCGTCTGACGACAGGCACATGCAGCTTCACCAGTAGTCTGCATGTTTTTGAGGTTGAAGCGGTTCCTAAAACTGTTAAGCCAACCTTGGCTGGCTTTGAATTCCTTCTCATCAGAAGGCTGTCTCTCTTTGGCAGGAGATTTGAACAGCGTGTAGAGGCTAAGAGCCTTTTCTCGCAACGTGTTGCCATCGATAAGCACGTTTACGATTCATGTCTTCCAGCCATAAGTTTAATGCCTTTTCTGTCTTCACTAAAGTCTTATCATGCACCTGTCTCGTCACCTTAACAGTTATTGGAGCACTTGATGCCACGGCTAGACGAATTTCTCTCTCTCTAATCTTGATGGCACAGATGTTAGATTTGTTGTCACCATATTTACGTGCCACGTTGGAGACCGACAGACCGCCTCTCAATAAGTCCAACACAGCCAGTTTTTCCTCCAGCGTTAGAATAGATCGCTGTTTCTTCGGTTGAGCACCAGATGAAGTAGTTGGCTTGCGTTTAGGGGCCATGTTGTACGAAAAATACGTATCTTTAAACACTAGAATCACACACAGTGCGGCGAGATGCTCACACTATGAGAGGCACGTGGGAACTGAGACTGACTGAGGGAACAGCAGATTCATGTCTCCCGTCTCACGCTCACTCCGGGGCATACGCTGATTGGGTGGAATCGCCCGCACTATTTACAGGTATCTTGTTGTTTTTCTTTTTTTTTGCCGAGCGCGTATAGTTGAATTCGTGTAAGTTAAATGCGCGTATGATGCGACTCGCCTGTACTGCTGTCAAAAGTTGGCTTAGCATGTCAACAGACCCTGATTCAGGTGCTTAGCCAAAGAACTCCACCAGTTCAGTGGTTTGACTTTCTTCAAAACTTGGCAGCAAACGTATTGATTAATTTTAATTAATTAATTTAAATAGTTTAATAAACCATACTAAGTTTAAGCCTTAACATAGGTTGACATTTAAAATTTACTTTTAAGTAGGTTTATTTAAAAAAAAAAAATCTGTATTTGACTGAAATTTTTTTTTAAATCCAATTTAAATTAAAAAACCCTAATTTTTATCCACATTGTGATGCATAGTTTCTTTCTAACACAAAGGAGGGTGAAAAGACAGTTACTTTTTCCATAACTGGTGTTCTTCGAGATGTGTTGCCCATGTCCATTCCATGTTAGGCATGTGTGCTCGCCACATGCACTGGTGCCGGAAGTTTTTCCCTTGGTGGTATACATAGGGTACCAGCTCTGGCACCCTTTGGAGTGGTGCGCACATGCCACGGTATAAGGGGCGCTGCCAACTCCCCCCACCCTCAATTCCTTCTTGCCAGAAACTCCGACCGTGGGGAAGGCAGGCAGGTCATGGAATGGATATGAGCAATACATCTCGAAGAACACCAGTTACGGAAAAGGTAACTGTCTTTTCTTCTTCGAGTGCTTGCTCATGTCCATTCCATGTTAGGTGACTCCCAAGCAGTACCATCGGAGGCGGGTAGGAGTTCACGGGCGTGCAGATCGCAACAGTGCTCTGCCGAACCCATCGCCGTCTCTAGCTTGCTGTGTGATGGCGTAGTGTGCCGTGAACATGTGCACTGAAGACCACATCACGGCCCTGCAAGTGTCCTGGATGGGGACGTGCGCCAGGAAGGCCGCCAAGGACGCTTCAGCTCTCGTCAAATGGGCCTTCACAATAGGCGGCGGTTGGACCTGTGCTAGCACGTAGCAGATCCGGATACAGGAGGTAATCCAATTACAGATCTTCTGAGAGGACGCCAGAAGGCCCTTCATCATATCCGCTGTCGCGATGAAGAGCTGGGTCGACCTGCAGAGGGTTTGGTACGCTCTAGGTAGAATGCCAAGGCACGCCAAACATCCAAGGCGTGCAGCCGCTTCTCCTCAGCAGTCTTGTGCGGCTTAGGGCAGAATACTGAGAGGAAGATATCCTACTTGACACGGAAGGTGGACACCACCTTGAGCAAAACTGATGACACTTCCTGTTCTGTCTGGTAGCAAACAGATCCACTCAGGGAGTTCCCCACTTCTGGAAGAGCATCTGGATCACTTCTGAGTTGAGCGACCATTCATGATGAGAGCAGAAGGACCTGCTGAGGCGATCCGTCAAGCATGTTACTTATGCCGGGGAGGTGACAGGCCTCCAGATGGATCGCATGATGGATGCGGAAATCTCACAAGCGGAGGGCTCCCCCTTGCCTGTTGATGTAGCGCATCGAGGCCATGTTGTCAGTCAGCACTCGCACCATTTGACTGGTCAACTGTGGCAGGAAGACTGCGCAGGCTAAGTGGACTGCCCTGAGCTCCTTGACGTTTATATGCAACATCTTCTTGGGACCATGTCCTTTGGGTCTGCATTGTGCGGAGATAACACTCCCCAGCTGAGGTCCGAGGCATCAGATATCAACGAGACAGAGGACCGTGGGTTGTCAAATGGCACTCCTTCGAGGACTGCCCCTGGGTTGGTCCACCACTGTAGAGAGGCGAGTACCTTTGGTGGGATGGTGATGACCTTGTCCAGGTGATCTCTGAACAGGTTATAGATCATCGACAGCTACTGCTGGAGAGGTCGCATCCTGAACCTTGCATGGCGGACAGCATAGGTACATGCTGCCATGTGGCCTAGTAGCCGAAGGCAAGCTCTGGCCGTGGTGAGGGGAAACAGACTCCAGCGATGAGCTCTCTCATCATCTGGAATCTGTCCTGAGGTAGGAACGCCCGGGCTCCTGTGGAGTCGAGTACCGTGCCGATGAACTCTATGAGACTCCAGACAACAATTTGCACCCTTGGGATCTCTGCGGGAACCCCCCATGGGTTCCAAGGATGCCATGGCATTGGACGCCCCTGGTGGTACTGCAGGGAGAGCTGGAGCTCTGAAGGGAGGGCATTGTCCCACTGGTAGGGACTCCTGGCTCGACCCAGAGCCTGATGAGGATGGTCTGTGTTCCAGAGATCACGACCACAATGAGGTCGACCAGGCACCTCAACTCCGGCGGTGTCCTCCCCCATGTTCTGAGTGGGATCTGTACGAGGGCAACGATCCTCCTCATCAAGATCCTGGAGAGCAGCGTTGGCATTTGGTGGATCCGCGATGGTACTCCAGCAATGGACACCAAATGCTTTGCGAGCGGTGTCAGTCCGTCGAGCGGGAGTGGGAGCAGGAGAGATGCCGAAATGAGGAGCGTCGACACCATGTCAACCCATATTGGCGCACTGGGGACTGGTACAGAGAGTCCCGAGACTGACTACGACCCTTGCTGGATCAGTGCTGATCACTTGGAGAGTGACTGCAACGTTCTCGGTACCGAGGCCGCAGGGTTAGGCGCGCCTCCACAGGTCTACGCCACGCCACCGGCAACCTGTGTTTCGAGCCCGAAGAGCGATGCCCTGAGTCCGGGGACTGACACCAGGGGCTCTTTCCGGTAAGCAGCCCCGTGTGCAAGGCACGGTGGCTCTGGGGGGGCGAACGCTGATGGGACACTCCCTGCGGTGGGGAGCGGTGCCGCACTGAAGGGGACTGATGGAACGGCCCCAGGGCAGGCTTACCCCTGGATTTAGGAGCTGCTGTCTCCGGTGTGGGCGGCTCTGGGAGGGACATGATCTCCTGCGTGGCCTGCAGGGCTTCCAGGGTCGACAGTACCACCATGTGCCGGTGTCACTATCTGGGGTAGCAGGCACGTCCCAGGATGGGCTAGCCCACTCAACCACAGCTGGGGTCCCACTCCCTCTTGGAGATGATGAGTTGCCCTTCATGGGTCTCTGCTCTCCTCTGGCCTTCTTGTTCTTGCGGGGAGCAGAATGACCTCTTCCCATCTTACTCCTCTTCCCGGTCAGTACTGGGGCGAGGGATCGACGCCAGTCCGACAACGGCGCCGGCAGCGCACTCCACACCAAGGCTGCAGTGCTAGGTGCAGGGTCCGACCTGGATGGTTCTGGTGTTAAAGCAGACTCCATAAGGAGCGCCCGGAGTCGAATGTCCCACTCCTTCTTCGTCCGAGGTTTAAAACTTTTGCAGATGCGACACTTGTCGCTGATGTGGGTTTCCCCCAAGCACCTTAGACAGCTACTGTGTGGGTCGCTGACTGGCATAGGTTTCTTGCAGCTGTAGCAGGGTTTGAAGACCGGGGCATGCCCCATCCGGGACTACCAACTAGTTTAACTAACGACACTAAGGGAACTATTTATAAAAATTATCTATTTACAGGAAAAGTTCGCAATGAACAATTCTGAACTGAAGAATTTGCCGAAGCAACGAATAGCACCATCACTGGCAGTAAGAAAGAACTGAGAGTGGGAGGAGCCGGCAGCGTCCCGTATACCGCGGCATGTGCACGCCACTCCAGAGGGCACCAGAGCCAATCCCCTACAGATACCACTGAGGGAAAAGCTTCTGGCACTGGTGTATGTGGCGAGCACACACACCTAACGTGGAATGGACATGAGCAAGCACTCGAAGAATATCTACATAGGGCTTTCCCTGCAGCCCACTCAGACTATCCAGCTTCCAATGGAAGACTTTGAAGCACTGTATCTTTGTAACCTCCCCAGCAGAGCAGGACCAGCAGGCAATCCGAAAGACTTAAAATCCAGGGAACAATGGGGATCTGTTTTCTAATCCACGAGGGTGTACATTATTATTGAGTTTCAGAAATGCTCAGATGCTAAGCCATGACTCCTAAAGGAGTCTCCATAATTTTTAGAGACTCAAGACCTTGAGAATGATGATAGAAGCCCTGTTACACAGATTTTGTGATCTGCACCCCAGTCAAAAAAGCCTCAATGCCTGAGATACCAGTGATAGAAAGTTGAAAGGAAATTACAAATAAAACACCCTTGATCTTGTCAATAAGATTAACTAAACTAGTTCTGTCATATCTCTCTGAACTAAGGTTCTGGGAAGCTTATAGAATCTCACAAATGTAGGGTTGGAAGGGACCTCCAGATGTCATCTAATCCAGCCCCCCGTGCTGACACAGGACAAAATAAACCCAGACCGTCCCTGGCAGGTGTTTGTCCAACCTGTCTTTAAAAACCTCCAATGATTGGGATTCTACAATCTTCCTCTGAAGACTCTCCCAGAACTTAACTCCCTTATAGTTGAAAAGTTCTCTCATATCTAACCCAAATCTCCCTTGCTGCAATACTCCAGCTAAGGCCTTACCAGTGCCAAGTAGAGTGGGACAATTGTCTCCCATGTCTTCCATATGATACTCCTAATACAACCCAGAATATCAGCTTTTTTTGCAATTGCATCACATTGGATCACAAATTGAACGAGTCAACATTATAACCCCTAGTGCTCATTACATAAATTGGAGAAAGACAGCAATATGGACTCCCATAAGTTTAAGAAAATTTGGGAATACTTCTGAATGGTATCAAATTCTTTATAACACTTCTAGAACTTGATACCTTCTTGCCTCTCCTCCTAATCGACAAACTCACTAGAAAAGCTAACTAACTAAAGATAAGGTGATCACTTTTCCAGTTCAAGCAGTGATCAATCACTTCATAATTAAAGATCAGAGGTCACTTTGGGGACTCTTTGGGTGACACATGCAAAATATGCATGATCAAAAATACTCCCCATTTAAATCTTTTTTAATCTTTATTTTAAAAGAGAATAGTATAGACAAAAGTCTCTCTGCAATTAGGGTCTTGTCTTCTTGCTGCCATTATAAAGAAAGCCATCTATGGTAAATGAGTTAAAATAATTTCCTAAAGTCTAACAAAGTCAGTTTATAAAGCACATGAACTTTTATCTTGGCACTGGCCCAAAATGAAGGATGGCAAATTCTAATGCCGGAGGTTCCTAAACTGTAGCCATATGCGTCACTGGCTATTTACTTGGTACCACCTCTTCTTGTATCTTGCTGCTAAAATGCATAAAAAGAAACTAAAAGTACATTAAAACTCATTATGCAATTGTGAATGGAGAGGGCAGTGGACCATAGACACACAAGTAAGATATGGTCTCCACTACAACATTTGAGAACTTCTTGTTTAGTGAACCCAGCTATTTAATATTGGCAAAACATGACACTAATTAGGTTCTATTTTCCCAGTCCTGACCATACCAAGTCGAGTTTTACACTAAAGGCAGAACAAGAAGTAATCAGCTTAGTCTGCAGCAAGGGACATTTAGGTTAGATATTAGGAAAAGCTTTTTAACTACAAGGGTAGTCAACTTCTGGAATAGGCTTGCAAGAGGTTGTGAAATCCCCATCACTGGAGGTATTTACAAACAGACCAACACCGGTCAGGGATGTCTATAGTTGCTTCTGCCTCAGCAGAGGCAGCTGGGCTCGATAATCTCTAAAGGTCCATTCCAGCCCTACATTTCTATGATTCTATTATTCTAACATCATTCTGGTCTCTTGTGCTAGGAGTTCTCCCATTTTAGAGTCCTCCACGGGAAATGTTCTGTCTTGGGTTCAGAAAATTTCACTGTAGTAAGATAATACATATTTTATTTCTCTTATTTTAGTGTCACCATGTGGTTACTTCATCTCAGAAATTTAAAACCATTATTTTTTAAAATCAGAAGTTACCATCACCAGCACTCCCAACACACTACCTGATTTTCGATGGCAGTCATAAAATACAATGAATGGCCATCTGAATGCTCTTTCTACCTTCCCCACCCCCCGAACCCAATACAAAATAAGCAACGAAGGCCACACAGCTAGCAGCTCAGGACATACCTAGGCACACAAAGGATGCCGAGGGGGTTACATTTTAATGTACTCACCTGATTTGACTTTTCCACTGTACTGCTGGGAACTTCTGTGGTGTCCTTCACAAAAAAGTTATCTATGATGTGTCTCTCTGCACATTCCTGGCTGCAAATTGGACAGCGGATAACACCAACTAGAGAGAAAAATAAAGAGCAAGTTCAACTGGTAAGAAATCTTAAATTGATAAGCTTACAAATCTTAATCAAGTAATTTCAAAATAATTTATATAGAGATATACTTTTCTGAAAACTTTCAGTTAGTATTTCTAGAGTCCAAGGGATAAAATGACAATTCTTATCCACTGCCAACCCACAGACTTTGGGTCTCTGCCCAGGGGCGGCTCTAGCTTTTTTGCCGCCCCAAGCACGGCAGGCAGGCTGCCTTCGGCGGCATGCCTGCGGGAGGTCCGCCAGTCCCACGGCTTTGGCGTACCCGCTGCCGAATTGGCGCCGAATCCATGGGACCAGCGGACCTCCCGCAGGCAAGCCGCTGAAGGCTGCCTGACTGCCGCCCTCACAGGGACCGGCAGGGCGCCCCCCGTGGCTTGTCGCCCCAGGCACGTGCTTCGTGCGCTGGTGTCTGGAGCCGCCACTGTCTCTGCCTGAAAGTCACGGAGTATCTCAGCTCCTAGTGGGATTCAGACACTTTAGTTTCAATAATCAGTTTTATTAGAAACATAGAATATCCGGGTTGGAAGGGACCTCAGGAGATCATCTAGTCCAACCCCCTGCTCAAAGCAGGACCAATCCCCAGACAGATTTTTGCCCCAGATCCCTAAATGGCCCCCTCAAGGATTGAACTCACAACCCTGGGTTTAGCAGGCCAATGCTCAAACCATTGAGCTATCCCTCCCCCTTCTTTTTTTGTGAATCTTCCACTGATTTCACCCCTTTGCTACTCAAAGGTTCATGTCTTCCCATGAGCAGTTTGTTGCAAAATGACTAGAGAGTCAGTTTGTAAGGTACCAGATACATTCAGCAGGACTAGAGGTACATAACTGCAATAGTGATGCGATGGGCATGGAATTGTTGTGTAATAATCTAAGAGTATTGAGATGTAATAATTTTATGAATACAATATACTGTCTGGTCAATGAGGAGAAGTTACTGTATATTGGTTATAAGACTTTCCTGTTCTAATTAATAGGGGGCTTCAGGAAAAGCAAGCAGGACAGCAACACAATAGCTATAATTACAAAACAATGGCGTACTTCCAGGCTCCAGCCCAAAGTGAGACAGACATTTTACCAGTCTGGAAACTCATAGATCAAAGGGTTATAAACACTTAAAGAGCTGTCAACTGTCAAGGGGACAGGTTAACAAAGGCCCCGTCTACACTGGCAAGTTTCTATGCAGTAAAGCAGCGTTCTGCGCTGTAAATCCCGAGGTGTACACACTGCCAAGCCACTTAGTGCGCAGAAACTGTGTAGTTGCAGCGCTGTAAAAAAACAAACACACCAACAAGAGGCATACTGCTTTCTGCGCCGGGGTTACAGCGCTGTGGTGCCAGCGTAGACACTGTGGTCGAATACAGTACTGTGATTGGCCTCCGGTAGGTGTCCCACAATGCCTGTTCTCACCTCTCTGGTCATCAGTTTGAACTCTACTGCCCTGCCCTCAGGTGACCAACCGACATCCCCACCCCGTAAATTCCTTTGGAATTTTGAAAGTCCCCTTTCTGTTTGCTCGGTGATGTGTGCAGTGGTCTCAGTTCATCTTTCTAGGTGGCCAAGCCTGCTCCACGCACCAGGCGATCCCCCACTGGGAGCAATGCTGAGCTGCTTGAACTCATCAGCATTTGGGGAAAGGAGGCTGTCCAGTCCCAGCTGCGCTACAGCCATAGGAATTGTGATACCTACGGACAGATTTCACGATGCATGATGGAAAGGGGCCATGACTGGGACACACTGCAGTGCAGGGTTTAAGTGAAGGAGCTGTGCCCACGAGGCGCAGGAGGCAAACTGCCACTCCGGAGCTACGCCCACGAGCTCCCGGTTCTACAAAGAGCTGGACGCGATACTCGGCAGCAACCACACCTCCACTGCGAAGACCACTGTGGATACTTCGGTGGCTCGCATGCCAGTCGAGAGTGGACCGAGCCAGGAGAAGGAAACCTTGGACAAGGATGTGGAGGGGGAGGGGAACCCAGAGGCAGAGGATGACTTGGAGGTCAGAGATGCATGCAGCCAGGAGCTCTTTGGCTAGCCAATCACAGCTGTCAGATGTTGGCGAAGCGCAAACAGGAGAGGAGGCCCCTGGGTAAGTGGATTTGATTTTGGGACTCGCTCAAGCAAGTTGTTGGGGGCAGGAGAGTTGCAGAAATCAGGTGTGTCTCCCACTGCGTTCCTAGTCTGAACGGCTGAACAGGCTGTTGATTGACTCCCTCACTTCTTGGGAATCTGCCTCAGACCTCCAGGAAACTCTCATGGAGATAGTGGGCAATCCGCTGCCGCAGGTTCCTCGGCGGAGCTGCTTTGTTTCTTGCCCCATTAACAGTAACTTTCCCGTGCCACTGTGCCATCGGGGTTGGGGCACTGCTGCACACAGGTGAGACACACAGGGGCCAGGGTGGAAGCCACAGGCTTAGAGACGACCCTTCCTTGATTCCCTGATTACCCTCAGCAGCAAGGTATCTTCCATAATGATCACATCCTGTGGAAAGTGTGGGGACAGGAATGATTTATCAGGCCCCCCCTACAGTGCTGGCTCTCCCGGAGAGCTACATGCCCAGTGTACAGCAGAGTCCGGGAAGAATGATTTACCCTTCCCCTGCGGCCACTCATCATTTTGGGGGTCTTGTGGCTCATGTGTGTTTGCCTGGGGTCAGCCAGTTAGTGACAGATGTGTGAATATTGGCTGTGTTTTAAAGCACTGAATCAGTGTTGTCTGTGTTGCAAACAATACTGCTTCTGTAAAATGTCGCATTTAAACTTCACAGAGATGACCTTGGGAGCCCAACCTCCCTCTTTGTTATCGGCGGCTGAACGGCTGCGCAGAATTAGAAAGCGGCCAAGAAGAACTAAGGAGGACTTTCTGCATGAAGTTATGATGCACTCCGCAGCCGAGAAACAGGAATTGAAGGAGTGGTGGGACAGCGAGAAGAGGGGCCGAAAGGAGAATGCGGCACGCCAGAATGAAGCCACGGAGCGGCTCTCAAAGGTTATGGAACACCAAGCAGACACACTGCAGGCGATACTAGCTCTTCAAACCGAGCAGCTCCGCGCCCGCCCTCCCCTGCAGTCGCTGTCGCAAACTCTTTCCCATGCTCCGACCAGACATCACCAATACACTTATCAACCCCCTGGCTTCAGTCTATACTCTAGCATTCCACTCCTCCCCCCCACAGTCCAGCACTGCAGACTCCCACTAAACTCAATACCCATCCCTCTGCAGTTTGGCCCTGCTGAAGTATCCCTCTGCAGTTTGGCCCTGCTGAAGTACAGTACCTGCTGCATTGTACTCCAAAAGGAGAAGGTTGGCTATGATCCCTGGACATACACAAATCTTTAGCCACCCCCACCTCCTCCTGGGACCTTCCCTTCCCCTATCCCCTCACGGCTAATGGTTTTTTTTGTTTAACTCTCTCCTCTGGTTGTTGTTTTTTAATAAAATAATTGTGTTGGTTTGAAAGCAAATCTTTATTTAATTAATTGAAAGCAAACAGAGCCTTGCAAAACAGAAAATTATGTTAAACCTTCATATTGCATTGCCTGCACCAATCACAACCACCTCCTAGCATTACAAGCACTGCACTTCCAAGTATAGTAACAGATACTGGTGGCTTTCAGCTTCAAATTGCTGCCTCAAGGCATCCCTGATTCTTATGGCCCTGTGCTGCCCCCCCCAATAGCCCTGGTCTCTGGCTGTTCAAACAGCCTCCAGGAGCTGAGCCTCTGTGGTCCAGTCCTGAGTGAAGCTTTCACCCTTCCCTTCACAAATATTATGGAGTGTACAGCACATGGCTGTAAGCATAGGAATATTGCCTTTGGCCAGATCCAGCTTCCCACATAGGCCAAAAGCACACTCAACAGTCATGCTGCATTTGGATCACAATGGGCATTTCAACTTCCCCTACGGTGATCTTCTGGTCCGGAAAGAAAGTCCCTGCTTGCAGCTTCCTGAACAGGCCAGTGTTCCAAAAGATGCGTGTGTCATGCACCTTTCTGGACCAGCCTGCGTTAATGTCTCTGAAATGCCCACAGCGATTCACAAGCCCCTGGAGAACCATTGAGAAATACCCTTTGCGATTAATGTACTCAGTAGTGGTGGTCTGGTGCCATAATTGGAATATGCATGTCATGTATCGCCCCTCCATAGTTAGGAAAGCCCATATGTTCAATGTCATCCACAATGTCACGCATGTTGCCCAAAGTCACGGTCTTTCGGAGCAGGATGTGATTAATGGCCCTGCACACGTCCGTCAACTTGAGTCCAACGGTCAACTTTCCCACTTCGAACTGGTTAGCGACCGATCGGTAGCAGTCTGGAGTAGCCAGCTTCCACAGTGCTATCGCCACGCGCTTCTCTAATGGCAGGGCAGCTCTCATTCTCGTGTCCTTGCGCCGCAGGGCTGGGGCGAGCTCACCACACAGTCCCATGAATGTGGCTTTCCTCATCCGAAAGTTCTTCAGCCACTGCTCGTCATCCCAGACGTGCATCACAATGTGATCACACCACTCAGTGCTTGTTTCCCGAGCTCAAAAGCAGAGTTCCACTGTGGTCAGCACCTCCATGAATGCCACACGCAATCTCATGTCGCAGCTAGTACACGTGGCGAGATGAATGTCACATTCCTCTTGCCTTTATAGTTTAAGGAGTAACTCCACTGTCACTCGTGATGTGTTAGTCAGAGCGAGCAGCATAGAGGTCAACCGTTTGGGATCCATTCCTGCATCCCAAAGAAGCTGAGCGCGCAGTACACAAACCATTGAAAGATGGCACCAAATGTGGACGGAAGCACAGGGATTGCTGGGATGCAAAGAAACGCATCACGGGGCATTGAGACAGGACCCAGGATGCTTCGCGACCCCCTCCGTCTTCCCGCAACTCTTAGCGGCAGAAGAGGAAGAAATGCTCTGTGGGACAGCTCCCCAGAGTGCACCACTCTGAATACAACTACAAGTGAGAACACGCTATTGCGCAGGCAACTGAGAGTGTGAACACGCAACTGCAGTTTCCCTTCAGAGCTCTCTGAGCAGTGCTGTAACTCTGGCGCTGTAACTCTGCCAGTGTAGACATGCCCACAGAGAGGCTCTATGGAGTTGACTGAGTTGGGACCTTCCCCAGATCCAGGGAACAGTAAACCTTAGAGAAATACAGGCATGAATATAGACTGGTTTGTTTTCTTAAGATCTATTTTCTCTTAATTGCTTTGGTTATGCTTTAAGAAAACTGTCTCCCCAATATAAGTGACAGCTAGAGACTTGAGAGAAGGTGTGCTGAAAACAGGAGGGGTCAGAGGGGCAGTTAACCTGGTAACTGTGACACCTGATACACCACTTCATAGTTAAGTCTTTTAAACTAACAAAAGAAGATGTAGAAGTAGAGAGTTAAAATATATATATTTACTACATAATCAACTATGTTTCACATTGTCAGTGCTCTGAACTCACCTTTTACACAAGCCTCCCCATAAAATTCTGCCAATGTATCTTAATGGGTATTACTAACCTCCCTCCTATACAAGAATTAGGCCTTTTCTGATACAAACCCATTGATTTTCTCAGAGTGACTTTGTGATCTGGACATTCATTTAACACAGATTATACAGAGTTCAGACTTGTGCACTGCATCTTGCCTCCACCTCATCGCATTTAAAGTTGAGTTTGACAAAATACATTTACTTCTATGCATATGATCATAGATATGTTAAGCTCTTATTTCAGGCCCCAAATCTTTAGCAAAGAGGAAAGATGAACAGCTTACATATCCCAAAGACAGTTGTGCTGCATCACTAGACATAAGTGTGATAGCTGCCCTCTTGGCAGACAGACCAGGAACTGACCTGGGGACCTCTGGAACTGAAAGCATGAGATGCTACACCTTCAGCTAAATAGCCAACACTTTATAGCTGCAGGTTGTAACAACTCTTTCACTGTGGAATAGCACGTAGAAGGATCTTTAACACCCATTCACCAATGGATTGCGCGCACACTTTCTACATCCTAGTCAAAACTGAAGTAGAAATCTATTACCATCATTCTGGATATAACTCAAAACTCTGTTTTCAAGAAGTCTGATAACTCTAGAGCTTAACTCTGGAGCTAAATTCAAACAATGCCGAAACACAGGCCTGGTCTATACTACAAAGTTCAGTTGATGATAAGATAACTTATAAGCTCTTTTTGCACATGTCTACACTCAAATTTGTCTCTGACCAATGTAAGTGTTGCTTTTGGTGATTGCCCACCTTGGCAAGCATGCCTATAAACTCTCCCTTGTTGTGTACATTGTCCAATGTTTAAAATTTAAAGATGGTGACTGGCCCACCCCCAAAAGACATAGGTACTGACTTCCCATTATTTTACTCATATAAAAAAGTAGTACAACAGACAGAGGTAGAGTTGGCATCTGCTTTTCGTTCCCCTCACGGGATAAGTGAAGGGGAGGGGTGGGTTGGGAGGGGGCACCATGCAGAACATCTCGAGGAAACTTTCATGGCAATACTCAAATTCTCTCCTGAAAGTTTTTAGGGATGGCTGCCTTATTTGTTCCTCTGTGGTAGGACATTTTCCCATGCCACTATGTGATGAGCTCAGGTGGCACCACTGCAGTAAACAGGCTAGTAGCATATGGGCCAGGTAACTTCAGGATGCTAGTAGCAGCTGGACTTTGTGTCTTTATTACCCTTAGTAGTGAGAGATCAGCTAAAGCCACCATTGCCTGTGGAAAATAATGTCAATATTAAGTGCCACAGCCCTGTGGAATAGGGACTGAAATTTTAGTGCATCATGCAACCAAAATTCCTTCTCCTCCCTACCACCCCACCCTGGTGGGCCATATTCACCTTGGCTGGGACTGGAGAGCGATGCTGTGTAGAGGCTCTCCAAAGCTGAAGTGTTAATAAGCATATCTTATTAAAAGTTGTTCTGGGAATAAGGCAAAACTCCCTTGCCTTATTCTCTTTCTGTTGTGACTGTAAATCCAATGATACAACTGACTGTTTTTAATCAGCCACTGCTGCCGCTGCAGCCTTCAGGGGTCCCCCTTCCATAGCCGCAGAATTCCTGACCCTGATGAGGAAAAAGAAGAGGACTAGGGATGGCATGTTTAGGGAGATCCTGCAAGCTAGTGCTGTGTTAGGCCTGGTCTACACTACGAGTTTAGGTCAACTTTAGCAGCGTTAAATCGAATTAAGCTTGGACACATTCACACGACGAAGCCCTTTCTTTCGACTTAAAGGGCCCTTTAAACCGGTTTCTTTACTCCACCTCCGACGAGGGGATTAGCGATAAAATCGGCCTTAGCGGGTCGGAATTGGGGTAGTGTGGACGGAATTCGACGTTATTGGCCTCCAGGAGCTATCCCACAGTGCTTCATTGTGACCGCTCTGGACAGCACTCTCAACTCAGATGCACTGACCAGGTAGACAGGAAAAGCCCCACGAACGTTTGAATTTCATTTCCTGTTTGCTCAGCGTGGAGAGCACAGGTGACCACGCAGAGCTCATCAGCACAGGTAACCGTGATGGAGTCCCAGGATTGCAAAAGAGCTCCAGCATGGACAGAACGGGAGGTACGGGATCTGCTCGCCATATGGGGAGACGAATCAGTGCTAGCTGAACTCCGTAGCAGTAAACGAAATGGCAAAATATTAGAAAAGGTCTCCAAGGCCATGAAGGACAGAGGCCATAACAGGGACGCACAGCAGTGCCGCGTGAAAATTAAGGAGCTAAGGCAAGCCTACCACAAAGCCAGAGAAGCAAACGGAAGGTCCGGGGCAGAGCCGCAAACATGCCGCTTCTACGCGGAGCTGCATGCCATTCTAGGGGGTGCAGCCACCACTACCCCAACCGTGTGCTATGACTCCCTCACTGGAGAAACACACAGGGAAGCGGGTTCGGGGTACGAGGAAGATGAGGATGGAGATAATGTAGATAGCTCACAGCAGCAAGGAAGCGGAGAAACCGGTTTCCCCAACAGCCAGGATATGTTTATCACCCTGGACCTGGAACCAGTAACCCCCAAACTCACCCAAGGTGTGCTCCCAGACCCTGAGGGCACACAAGGGACCTCTGGTGAGTGTACCTTTGTAAATATTACACATGGTTTAAAAGCAAGCGTGTTTAATGATTAATTTGCCCTGGCAATCGCGGCCAGTACAGCTACTGGAAAAGTCTGTTAACGTGTATGGGGATGGAGCGGAAATCCTCCAGGGACATCTCCAGAAAACTCTCCTGGATGTACTCCCAAAGCCTTTGCAAAAGGTTTCTGGGGAGGGCTGCCTTATCCCGTCCGCCATGGTAGGACACTTTACCACGCCAGGCCAGTAGCACGTAGTCTAGAATCATTGCATAACAAAGCATGGCAGCGTATGGTCCCGGTGTTTGCTGGCATGCAGACAACATCCATTCCTTATCGCGCTTTGTTATCCTCAGGAGAGTGATATCATTCACGGTCACCTGGTTGAAATGGGGCGATTTTATTAAGGGGACATTCAGAGGTGCCCCTTCCTGCTCTGCTGAACAGAAATATTCCCCGCTGTTAGCCACGCGGTGGGGGGGAGGGGTGAAGTGATCATCCCAGAGAATTGGGTGGGGGGGGGGG
>NW_020664598.1:12240194-12245065 GCF_002925995.2 Terrapene triunguis
GAGTTAGTTGGGTTTGTGCTGCATGTTAACCCGGAAACCGCAGCCCCTCCTTTTACATTGCAAACCTATTTTAAATGGCCAACCCAACGGGTGCTTGGTATGAGAAATGAGAGCGCTACTGTTTGAAACCATTCCTACATGTTAACAAGGTTAAAAAAGCCAAAAGACTGTGTCTTACCATGGCTGCCTGCAAGCCGAAATCTGTGGCCTGGCACTGCGTGAGTGATCTCTCACACCAAACTGGCAGGCCCTCAATATAAGAGGAAAAATGCGACCTTCTAACGAAAGCACATGTGCTGTGTAATGTGAACAGCAAAATTTAACGTGAAAGAGTGTACCCATTGTTCTCTAAAATGTGTCTTTTTTAACCACCTCTCCCTTCTCCTCCACCAGCTGCAAATGTTTCTCCTTCACAGAGGCTAGTGAAGATTAGAAAGAGAAAACAGAGGACGCGGGATGATATGTTCACGGAACTCCAGATGTCCTCCCACGCTGACAGAGCACAGCAGAATGCGTGGAGGCAGTCAGTGTCAGACTACAGAAAAGCACAATATGAATGAGAGGAGAGGTGGCGGGCTGAATCGCGGGATGAACAGAGCAAGTTGCGGGCTGAAGATGATAGGTGGCGTCAGCTTGCAGACAGAAGGCAAGAGTCGATGCTCCGGCTGCTGGAGCATCAAACTGATATGCTCCAGCGTATGGTTGAGCTGCAGGAAAGGCAGCAGGAGCAGAGACCGCCGCTACAGACCCTGTGTAACCAACAGCCCTCCTCCCCAAGTTCCATAGCCTCCTCACCCAGACTCCCAAGAACACGGTGGGGGGGCCTCCGGCTACCCAGTCACTCCACTCCAGATGATTGCCCTAGTATCAGAAGGCTGGCCTTCAATAAGAGTTAAAGTTTTAAACTGCAGTGTGTCCTTTTCCTTCCCTCCTCCCCCACCCATCCCGGGATACCTTGGCAATTATCCCCCTAGTTGTGTGATGAATTAATAAAGAATGCATGAATGTGAAGTAACAATGACTTTATTGCCTCTGCAAGCGGTGCTCGAAGGGGGGAGGGGAGGGTGGGGTGGTTGGCTTACAGGGAAGTAGAGTGAACCGGGTGGGGGGGGGGCGGAGGGTTCATCAAGGAGAAACAAACAGAAGTTTCACACCATAGCCTGGCCAGTCACAAACTGGTTTTCAAAGCTTCTCTGATGCGCACCGCGCCCTGCTGTGCTCCTCTAACCGCCCTGGTGTCTGGCTGCGCGTAATCAGCGGCCAGGCGATTTGCCTCAACCTCCCACCCCGCCATAAATGTCTCCCCCTTACTCTCACAGATATTGTGGAGCGCACAGCAAGCAGCAATAACAATGAGGATATTCTTTTCGCTGAGGTCTGAGCGAGTCAGTAAGCTGCGCCAGCGCGCTTTTAAACGTCCAAATGCACATTCCACCACCATTCGGCACTTGCTCAGCCTGTAGTTGAACAGGTCCTGACTCCTGTCCAGGCTGCCTGTGTACGGCTTCATGAGCCATGGCATTAAGGGGTAGGCTGGGTCCCCAAGGATCACGATAGGCATTTCAACATCCCCAACGGTTATTTTCTGGTCCGGGAAGTAAGTCCCTTCCTCCAGCTTTCGAAACAGAGCAGAGTGCCTGAAGACGCGAGCATCATGTACCTTTCCTGGCCATCCCACGTTGATGTTGGTGCAACGTCCCTTGTGATCCACCAGGGCTTGCAGCAGCATTGAAAAGTACCCCTTGCGGTTTATGTACTCGGTGGCTTGGTGCTCCAGTGCCAAGATAGGGATATGGGTTCCGTCTATGGCCCCACCCGTTTGGGAATCCCATTGCAGCAAAGCCATCCACTATGGCCTGCACGTTTCCCAGAGTCACTACCCTTGATATCACCAGGTCTTTCATTGCCCTGGCAACTTGGATCACAGCAGCCCCCACAGTAGATTTGCCCACTCCATATTGATTCCCGACTGACCGGTAGCTGTCTGGCGTTGCAAGCTTCCACAGGGCTATCGCCACTCGCTTCTCAACTGTGAGGGCTGCTCTCATCCTGGTATTCTGGTGCTTCAGGGCAGGGGAAAGCAAGTCACAAAGTTCCATGAAAGTGCCCTTACGCATGCGAAAGTTTCGCAGCCACTGGGAATCGTCCCACACCTGCAGCACGATGCGGTCCCACCAGTCTGTGCTTGTTTCCCGGGCCCAGAATCGGCGTTCCACGGCATCAACCTGCCCCAGTAACACCATGGATTTCCACATTGCTTGGGCCTGTGCTTGTGAGAGGTCTATGTCGATGTCAATTTCCTCATCACTCTCGTCGCCGTGCTGCAATCGCCTCCTCGGCTGGTCCTGGTTTTGCTTTGGCATATTCTGGCTCTGCATATACTCCAGGACAATGCGCGTGGTGTTCATAGTGCTCATAATTGCCGCAGTGATCTGAGCAGGCTCCATGATCCCAGTGCTAGCTATGGTGTCTGGTCTGAAAAAAGGCGCGAAACTAGTATCTGACGGACCAGGGGAAGGAGGGAGAGGGAGGGAGGGGCGAGTGACGACATGGCGTACAGGTACAGGGAATTAAAATCAACAAAGGTGGCTGTGCATCAGGGAGAAACACAAACAACTGTCACACAGAATGGCCCCCCCCAAAGATTGAACTCAAAAGCCTGGGTTTAGCAGGCCGTTGATTTGACGTAGGGAGGGGGAAGCAAATGAATACAGAACAAATCTATTTTTTACATCTTAAGCTGGCAGACGACGGTGCAGCATGACTGATAGCCCTCAGCATCTTCTGGGTGCTTGGCAGCAAATACTGGGCGCTTGGCAGTTAGTGTACTAAGACTGATAGCCACTGCAGTATGACAACGATGGATACCAGTCGTAATATACTATCTACTGCCAAAAGGCATGGGGCTGCTGCTGTGTAGCAATGCAGCCCCATGTCTGCCAGCTCCACGTCTGCCAGCACCCAGATCGCCCTCGGCCTCTTCTGGGTGCTTAGCAGAAACTACTGGGCGCTTGGCAGAAAATAGCATACTACGACTGATAGCCATCATCGTCAAGACAGTTCGATAGGACTGAGCATGTCTGCCCAGGTGCCCATGATCGACAGCCACTGCAGTATGACGACGACGGATACCAGTCGTAATAAACCAACTACTGCCAAAAGGCAAAAGGCAAGGGCTGGTGCAATGCAGCCCTACGGCTGCCAGCCCCACGGCTGCCAGCACCCAGATCGCCGATGAAGGCTACCAGTCATGCTGCACCGTCTACCGCCAAAAGGCAGTTAGCTGCTGCTGCTGTGTAGCAATGCAGTCCCATGTCTGCCGGCACCCAGATGACATATGGTGACGGTGAGCTGAGCTGGCTCCATGCTTGCCGTGGTATGTTGTCTACACAGAAAACCCAGGTAAAAAGGCGCGAATCTATTGTCTGCCGTTGCTCTGACGGAGGGGGAGGGGCCTGACGACATGTACCCAGAACCCCCCGCGACACTGTTTTGCATCATTCGGGCATTGGGATCTCAACCCAGAATTCCAATGGGCCGCGGAGACTGCGGGAACTGTGGGATAGCTACCCATAGTGCAATGCTCCGGAAGTCGACGCTAGCCTCGGTACTGTGGACGCGGTCCGCCGACTAGAGCACTTAGAGCATTTTATGTGGGCGACACACACAATCGGCTGTATACAACCGATTTCTATAAAACCGGCTTCTATAAATTCGACCTAATTTCGTAGTGTAGACATACCCTTAGACACCGAACAAAGGGCCTGGAGGGCCAACATGGCAGACAGCATGGAGAACTCCATGGTAGCAGCTCCCTAGCCCCTCGACTTAACACGTGCCATCATGGGCTGCATCCTTACCCTTACCACTGCATGCCAGGGGACAGCAAGGAAGACTACAGCTTCACACACACAAACAGTGATTCTTGTTGGATGGTGTATATGTAGCCACAACAAGCTACGTTTGTGCACTGAAATAGGCAGTTGCTGCTCTTCCAATTTTGAAGTCCTAATCTGTTAATTTATATTTAAATTTTGTATTACATTGCCTGTTTTTTTACACACCATTTTTGACAATCAATAAATTTCTAATTTTTTTTTTAAATAAAATTATCTTCATTAGTTCACAATACATATTTGGAAACTGATTTAGGCTTCTGAGTTTAAAATTGCTGAAGTGACTTTTTACCATATTTTACAGTTAGAGAATAAGTAGAAGTAATGGTCTAAATACAGGGGGCAGAAACAGACAGTATTTGTCACTGTGTACTGATAGAGCACTTTAAAGAAGAGAAACTATATATATCCATTTTAGATGAGGAACAGTGAAAAACCTCTCTAAAATGAGTGGCTAACGAATCAAACTAAGAATGTTCTAGAAAAAGGAGAAGGATTTAATCTGTCATTCTCGTGATGCCAGCCTTTATTGCTCATTATACAATTCTCCCATAAAACATCTCCTCACTTCTTGTTAAGTTGTTTCTTAAGCATGTAATGATATCACAGGGATTAATCCATGAGGCAATTAACCTCTCTTCCCTCAAATCCCTCTTCAAGACGCACTTCTATGATGCCTACAAGTCTGCCAGTGAATGATTAGTTTGTGCAGTAGTGAGGGCAATCTGATTTTTTTTTTTTAAATCTAAGATTTGGAAACATGAAGTTGTACAATACTTATGTACAACTATATTATCTTGTTTTCATTAACCTCATCCTTCCTTGTTTGGTCACCCTCACTGCCTGTGTTTTGCCTGAAGTTACCGTAATCTTTTCAATGTGGGGACTATATCAACTTGTGTTTATGCAATGCCTAACTACATCAACATATGTCCCAATTGGGTAAGTCCTGGAGAACCCACATACAGATAGTAT
>NW_020664598.1:12250065-12320039 GCF_002925995.2 Terrapene triunguis
GGTTACTAAGCTAGGAGACAGAACATCTGAACTAGCTAACACAAGGGGAAACATCCTGGGAACCATTTGCAATGGACAACATAACAATGGACAAGATAAGCCTAGGACACAGGATGAGGTAAAAAGTAAGTCGTGCATGGACAATGTGTGGACAGAGCATGTTGTATGCGGATTGGTTACTGCAAAGTAACCAAGCCAAACTCCAAAATGTGTGAAACAATGTAATGGGTAATTAATTATATATATATATATATATATATATATATAAATATAAAGGAAGAGGTTTTTCTGTGCAACTTAGCTTTGTGATGTATCCTTGCATTTGAGTCTGATCAACTCAGCATAGCTTTGCTCTATGCAAAATAAAGATACCTAAATGTCAAAATCTGGAGTCGAACTGAGTTCTTAGGAAGCCAAGTGAAAGAGTGGTCTCAGAGGGAATCCCAGCAAGAACTAGAACCCCAAGAAAAGTTAATTCTCAACTTTATAGAGTTTGGTGGTCTTTGAACTGAAGTTTACAGAAGCAGATAATTAACAGACAGTCAGTTTCTCTCCCCAGGATGTAGCTTCAAAAGGATGGCTCCGAAGTGGGCCATCTGCATTCACTTCACTCCCAGGTACTTCCTAGGAAATTCACTTCACGCGTTGTCCCCAAAAGTTCTTAATATCACCCAAAGATTACATTAATCCTGTCTCCTGTTAAAGAAGTTCCATACAATCCCGCAATAGTACATAAACATTTGCATTTTTCAATGAACCTCAAAGATATTCACTAAGGTTTATCCAGGATATTTCAGGATACTGTCATAGCTGACACAAATTGATCTAATGAAGACTGCATAGAGAACTCCAAGAATTTTGCATTCATAATGGTGGTCAGGTTGAAAGCGATCCTGTGAATAACTTTAGGTGCCAGACTTCAATGTGACGTAACCACATGCTGGTATGCCATCCTATATAGAGATCTCACTTGATTCAGGGCCTAGGTAGAAGATCGTTGGGTACCCACTAGGAAACATTTCCGACACAAGATTGCCACTAGAAGACCTCCAGGAGTACAGTAGTTTCAATTCAAGTACTGCAACATGTTCATGCCACAGCACAGCATTTGGAAACCTTAAAAAATGCATTAAGATAGGTTTTGCAATTAATATGTTGCAAATGATCATGTAACAGTGAGGTAGTACTCAGGATTCTCATAGCAAAATTAACGTCCATTGCTAAATTTTAATCCATTTCCTGACGTGTGTGTTTACATTAGACACCTTAATGTTACAAAACAGCTTACAAAAAAGGAAAACTTCTTTTCAATCTTTAATCCGCAACCCACGTTTTTTCCTTCATGACATTTTCTCCCTTTCCCATAAAGTTCACACTTCTTTCCATTCTACCCTGTTTCCTCATCCCTCTTTGTCTGAGGACTTTGATCCCTCTCACCACCAGGTAAGTGGGCAACAAGAGTGGCACCTTCTTTCCTCAAACCCCTCCAACACCCAGGCTGATCACAATTGAAGCTGTTTTAGGCATAGTCTAACTAGAACATTAAGTTGACTTAATTACGTTACTCGGGGTTGTGGATACTTCAGGATAACGCTGATATAACCCCCCATCCTAGACAGTGCTAAATCAATGGAAGAATTATTCCATTAGCCTAGCTACTGCCTCTCAGGGAGGTGGATTACCTATGTCAATGGGAGAACCCCTACAACAGCTGTGCTACTGTGCCATTTCAAGTGTAGACAAGCCAAGGTCGATAAAAATCAATGATTTTTTTTTTTAAATCAGATTTTTGAGGGGAAAAACCTATCTAAAGATTGAGCTATAATGCATCTTAATTAAAATTAAGACATCTCATCATGGAATAGGGATTATAAATTCTAATTCTACATTGAGAGACAATATATTCCTGTAATGTTAAAAAAAGTTTTGTAAATGAGTTCCAATAGTTCATGGATTAGGGACCCATTCTTACAGGGTTCCAGGGGCTTCTGTATAGATTATTTAGGTTAATCTTTCTATCTACCCAATGGGACTCAGTGCTCAGTCTAGAAGATGCCATCAGAGATGCTTAGTTTTGCAGTTCTCAAACTGTGGATTTGTGTCTCCAGAGATAACATGCTTGTTAACAGCTAAAATGTTTTAAATAAATAAATAATACACCTCTACCCCAACATAACGCTGTCCTCGGGAGCCAAAAAAATCTTACCGCGTTATAGGTGAAACCGTGATATAGTGAACTTGCTTTGATCCGCCGGAGTGTGCAGCCCCGCTCCCCTGGAGCGCTGCTTTACCGCGTTATATCCGAATTAGTGTTATATCGGTTAGTGTTATATCAGGGTAGAGGTGTATATAGAGGTGAGAAATAACAGACCTCAACCCTACTGTCCCGGTGAAAATTTGTGTACACAGAGTCAATCCCTTACCTCTCTCTCAAAGTGCAAAGTTTCAAAAAGTTCAATTAATAGAAGATTGTTGGGGGCGGAATAGATCTGGACAAGGAGAAGAGGTCTGGAGATAAATGTGAGAAGGGAGGGACAGGCAGTAGAAACAAAAGTGAAACTGTTTGAGCAGCATATTCCAGAAGTCTTGAGGTCTTTCTGAGTGTAGCCTTCATTGATTTGAGATCTACCATACCATTCTCTCACTAGAAGAGAAAACCTATAATGGCAGCAGGCCGTAAAAGAGACCCAGTTTGGGAATATTTTAATGAAGTTCCTCTACCTGTGGGTAAGACAGGCATGTGTGCAAAATGCAAACAGTGCAACAAAGAAATGCAAGGCCTGGTTGCCCGAATGAAACAAAATCATGAGAAGTATTCCTTCTCAGGAGGAAGCTGCTTTGAAGATGATAAAAGGAACATGTCTGAACATGCAGGATCTTCAGGTTGGTAAACTTTTTTATTTCATACTTCTTTCTTAAGGACTGCCTGTTTTCCTTCTAGACTATTCTTGAATTCTCATGTTTGAGCAAAAAATATAGCTGTTACTCTATGGTACTATGATTTTAGATACAGTTGTGATAAAAAATAAATAGCTGAAATAGGCAGATCTTCCTTTTACAATTTCACCTTTAAAGTAGTACTGAGTGTCAGTGAATGCAATGAGCAATACTAAATGAGCAGTACAGTAATAATAATTAAATAACTGCATGGACTTATTGTGTTTAGGAGAATCCATCCTCAACATGCAGGATTCTGAAGACTATCCACCTACAAGATCACCATCATTTTCTATACTTTCAGAGTTATCTGCCAAAGATAGTGTTTCAGTCATATCATGTATGTCACATAGCCACAGTATATCACCTGTAGCACAAAGAAAAAAAAAATCTCCATCATCCAGGAACAACCATAGATAAATCTGTGATAAGAACCAGCAGATTACAAAAAGGGGATATATCAGGAAATGCGCATACAGCAGAATACTTACAAGAAGTAGCAGTAAAAGTGATAAACTGTGAAAAAAGATTCAAATGTCTAGTACGCAGCTTGGTCACAGACAATGCTGCAAATGTATCCAAGATGAGAAGAAATTATTTAAAAGAGAGTCCCAAGCTAATAACATACGCTTGCAGTGCTCATTTGATGCACCTCCTAGCCAAAGACTTCAGGGTTCCAGAAATAAAGGCTAATGTTGTTGAAATTGCAAAATACTTCCGTAACAACCACTTTGCAGCAGCTGCTCTGAAAAAAGTGGGAGGAACCAAGCTAACTCTCCCACAAGACGTGCGAAGGAATTCAGCAGTGGCCTGTTTTGAGCACTATATCAAGAACTGGCTTAATCTGATAACAGTTTGTGAACAAAATGGTGAAATAAATAGATGGCAGTGTCACAGCCAAAGTTCTCAACGTTGGCCTTAAGAGAAATGTTGAACACATGCCGAGTACCCCGAAGCCTATTGCTGTAGCCTTGAACAAAATGCAGGGAAATAGCCGTTTTATTGCCGACGCTGTTGAAATCTGGAAGGAACTGAGTGAGATCTTAAAAAGAGAAATATGCAATGACAGAGTTAAATTACAAGCATTAAAAAAAATGAATGGGACAAGCATTATCTCCAGCTTATTTTCTTGCAAATATTCTCAATACTCAGTACCAGGGTTAAACCTTAAATGCTGAAGAAGAGGAGTTGGCTATGACATGGACATCCAGAAATCATCCCTCCATAATGCCAACTATAATAAACTTCAGAGCTAAATAATAAAATTCAAGAAATATGTTTGCTGATGGTGTTTTAAAGACAGTCACACCAGTGAACTGGTGGAAGTCACTTATGCACTTGGATTCAGAGACTGTTGAAGTGATAATCCCACTTTTAACAGCAGTAGCTTCTTCTGCCGCTGTAGAAAGAATATTTTCTTCCTTTGGACTAATTCATTCCAAACTGAGAAATTGTTTGGGACCTGAAAAAGCAGAATAGCTTGTTTTTCTTTTCCAGATTATCAACAAACAGGAAAATGAAGGTGAAGATGACTGATTTACCTGCAGAAGCCAATGTTATGTTTCTGATGTTGACCTGGCTGACAGTCGATCGTTGGGGGTTTTTTTAAAATATTTCATTTAACCATTTTAGTTAAAAACAATTTTAACAAAAACAAACCTGATTTTAAAAAACTTGAATGTTTAACTTAATTCAAAAATTCATATGCTTGTTTTGTTAAAATATTATATGTTTGCTGTTGAAGAAAAAAAATCCAGAATCCATAACATTGTTGTTTTAGTTACATAAAACATTTTAAATGTCTGTCTGGTGATGTTCTCCTCCTAATACAGCATGGCAAAAAAATTCTCCAAATATTAATGATTAACCTGTTGAATTGTATATAGTTCATCTCCCAATGACTTCATAAATATCTGTATAGTGTGTACCTTCTAAAAATGAAACCTACATCTATCTCTGGATTGTGAAGAATATGTATTAAAGTTATAACAACCAACAAGAAATGCACTTTTATGTAGAAATCCATGATTAAACCGAGTCTTCCTGACTAGAGATTTAAATCATGATTTAAATCAAATCCACCCTGAGACAAGCCCTCTCTCTATCCAGGTCATGATGATCATTAGGAGACCAAGGCTCTTCTGCACTCATCTGCAGGCCTCTGATACCAGCGGCTTAATTTTTTCATGCTCGTCCAGTGATATTACTTCAGCACTGAACAACCGATCAGTCAATGCCAATTCCCTGCAGGAAAGAGCAGCCAAGAAGCAAATAGCAGTGCTGCTTTTATAGAGTGCCTGAAGAGACACTGCCCCACAGCTCCAAACAAAACCCTGATGGGCTGCATGCTCCCTGTGGGCAGTGCATCAGTGCCCAGAGCCATCTAGTCTTTAATTGGGCTCAATCTACATTATCCAGGCATTTGTTTTTTGAAGTGAGACAATACTGCTCACAAAATGAAGTTTCAGATTCACTACTGTTGCATAAACCAAGAGTTTTGAAAAAGCAGTATCTTTTCCTACATATTTAGCTGAATGTAGAAATAAAGACTTCATTTTAAAGCACTATTATGTAAACAAAATCATCTCTGAATACTTTTACAACACCCCCCACCTACTCCTCTCCACTGAATTTCCCAGCAGCCTCCCTCTGTCGCCTTCTCTCTCATCTTCGTGCATTAATCCCTACTTGCTCTGTTGCCAGTAACCCTTTACTTATCTCAAGTGTTGGTATATACCAAACTTGCACCAAAGTAACTAAAATCAATTTTAATTCACACCTTGTATCACTACAAATCTGTGTGTACATATGCTGTGCAGACAACAGGTGTTAGCTGGTATTTACTAGCATAAAGTGTATTGTATGGATCTTTGTTTGCTTTATCCTGCTTCTCAGTTTTATTTTGAGTGTAAGTACCATGAACTTAAACACTGTTGTGCTGGGGGGTTGAGAGAATCATCACGAAACTGGTGGACATAATAGCTGTCCTTCACTCAGGCTAGGTGTAAGAAGCAGTTAACTTCCTTTTAGAGTCAGATAGCTGAAAAACAGGAGCCAACGCCCAAAACCCAGCCCACATGCAACTCTGAGGGCTTGGCTACACTTGTGAGTTACAGTGCATCAAAGGAGCACCGGGCACACTAGCTCACTATCCGTCCACACTGGAAAGGCATGTAGAGCGCTCTGACTCCACGGCTACAGCGCTCCTGGAACTCCACCTCGGCGAGAGGAATAACGTTTGATGCTAGAGCATCCCAGCATCAGTGTGAACAAGGTGTTGCATTACTGCGCTCTGATCAGCCTCCGGAAACGTCCCATAATCCCCTTAAGTCAAGTGGCCACTCTTGTCATTGTTTTGGATATGCCCTTTGAAAGCTCCGTTTGACAGGTGGCATGCTTATCTGCTCCGAGACAAAGCAACCATTACTGTGGAATGCTGGGGGCGGGGAGGGGGGGCGTGGAGGTCTGCTGCTGTCTGAACTTACAAGACAGCATGCTGACATGCTCTCAGGCCCCCAGAAACCCACTCTCTCTCCCCCCACATACACACAACACACTCCCTGTCACACTCCACCCCCCCACACACCATTTGAAAAGCACGTTGCAGCCACTTGCATGCTGGGATAGGTACCGCAACATGCTGCTCTCTGTGGCCATTGCAAGAGCTGCTAATGTGGCCACGCCACAGCGCTGTCAGCTGTCAGTGTGGACAGACTATAGTGCTTTCCCTACTGCGCTGTACGAAGGCTGGTTTAATTCAAAGCGCTCTACATCTGCAAGTGTAGCCATGCCCTGATAAAAGCTGACCTATTCAGGTGTAGGAGTTTCTCTGGGGGCTGAATGCAAATAGAGGGGTGGGTATTGGTTTAGTGGAGATAAGACAGAGAACACAGATGCAGTCAGAAATGCCACAGAAGATAGAAGGGCGCAGAAAGCCAAGGACAGCCAGACCTGATGCCAGGTCTACCCCACAAAGTTTTGCTGGCATAGCTATAGTGTTGGGGGGGGTGGGGGAAATCATACCATTAACAGACATAGTAATGCAGCAAAAAAACAAAAACCCATGTAGACATATCTTATACTGGCAAAAGAGTCCTTTTGCTGATATAGTCATTTGGGGGAGGTGGTTTGACTCTAACAGCAAAAGGATATAAGCTACATCTCCACTTTGGTACAACAGGCTACATAAAAAACACTAGCGAAGTCAGTACAAACTAAAATTTCATACAGTCAGTGACTTGTTTATACTGCTCTATATACTGAAATGTAAGTACAATATTTATATTTGAATGGATTTTATAATATGGTAAAAATGAGAAATGTTTTTATGTCTGATTTGTAAGCAAGTAGTTTTAAGTGAGGTGAAACTTGGGGTATGCTATACATATCAGACTCCTGAAAGGCATTCAGTAGTCCGGAAAGGTTGAAAGCCACTGGTATAGACTAATCCTGAGAGAAAGTTTTTTTGGGTAAAGTGCTTTCTGGGAAAAAAAGGCTTGGAATACTGAGCAGGGAAACAGTCTCCTGTTTGATTCCTACAGCATTCAGGACTTTGGGTACATTCTTTATAATGAAACAGGATTGCATCAAAGAAATACACCTCTACCCCTATAACACGCTGTCCTCGGGAGCCAAAAAAATCTGACCACGTTATAGGTGAAATCGCGTTATATCGAACTTGCTTTGATCCTCAAAAGTGCGCAGCCCCCCCCCCCCCCCGGAGCACTGCTTTACAGCCTTATATCCAAATTTGTGTTATATTGGGGTAGAGGTGTACCTATCAATTTCTTCTCCTAATGAAAACAACCACCAAGACCCCAAATATTGGCTAACCATATGAATCAAAAGATATTTTTAAAAAATTATTATTAAAGGCTCATTTTAAAGCCGCTTGTGAAATCAAACAGAATATATACCAGCATGATATACTTTTATAAATTTGATAAGTGGGACAACTGAATAATTAGCATATTTCTGCTGGAGGAGAAGTTAAAAAGGATCTACTATACAAGTCTGTAAAGATGTATAATGGATTAACATTTAAAGGAAAACTGCAAGAAAAGCTTGTTTTGTTATTTTATATAAAGAAAGCCTGAAAGTTGCTTCCCACCATACAAACTTGTTCTGCCTGTCTTTACATTAAGAGTATCGGGTCTTGTCCAGTAAAAACCAAGAGAGAACTAGTAGGATGAGAAAATTAGTAGGATGACCTCATAAGAGAGGAACCTCAACTGAATGTGTTCTTTGTATTTGTTAAACTATTAACTGCCATTTTAACACTGTCTTGTGTTTGTTTTTAATTCAAACACATGAGGAAAAAGTGGTTTTGGGGGTTTTTTTTGTTTTGTTTTTTAATAATTCTCAGAGTGGTAGCCGTGTTAGTCTGTATCAGATCTGCCCAAATAAATTTGTTAGTCTCTAAGGTGCCACAAGGACTCCTCGTTTTTAATAATTCTGACATCCCACCCCTTCTATTCAAGGCTGCCTTATTTGCCACAACTTTCTAGACTTCTGAGGAGTCCTCCAGCAAAAACAAGACAAGATTTGATGTTGCGGATACTTCTCAGATTATTTTCAGGTCTTCATATATCAAAAAGAAGCAAACAAGAAATCTGTATTTTGCTACATTGATATCAATTTTAAAATTTCCTCAAGGCCATTGTGCAGGGCAGGTAATTCTCAATATCTTCATTTTCCACAGTACTTAAGTTGCAACAGATTAAACCTGATGTAATTGTAATGAGGATTATCAGTTTTATCAAGAAATTACATAACTGCAGAGAGGAAAAACCTGTACATATACACACCACCCCAGAAGGAGAGCATATACAGAGAACAGATAGAGGCAAGTTTGTTAACCTATGGATCTGATACTTCAGGTTTGGATATTAGGGGACAGGGATACACTGTTTGTTTTGGGTTTTTTGGAGAGGGAATTGTTGGACAAAGAATATCCCTGTCAAATAGAAAAATGAAACCAACTCTGAGTTGTCCCACAGACACCGATGAGAGTCAAATATTTAGCTGTGTTACCAAGTAGCAAACCTAGCTTCCTTAGGCCTGGTCTACAGTGGTTTGGGGGGGGGGGGGGAAGAGATCAACCTAAGATACGCAACTTCAGCTACAAGAATAGAGTAGCTGAAGTCGACGTATCTTAGGTCAACTTACCTCATGTCCTCACGGCACGGGATCGACTGCCACTGCTCCCCCGTCGACTCCTCTTCCACCTCTTGCCGCGGTGGAGTACAGGAGTCGATGGCAGAGCGATCGGGGATCAATTTATCGCGTCCGATAAATCGATCCCCAATAGATCGATCACTACCCGCCGATACGGCGGGTAGTGTAGACGTACCCTTAGTGTCATTTCTGATTCATCCACGGCTAAGTAATTTATTCCAGCTAAAGAAACTACAGAGGTGAATCAGTATTTAGATTAACTTCGCTTCTAGAAATATCATCCATTTATCCTTACTGTTCTGCAGTGTAACTCCAGCTTGTGTTGATGTAAAATAAACTAATAGGTATCACATTTACACAAAACATTTTTTTTTAAATGAAGTTTTAGACTCCAACCCAAAATTATAATTCATGCTAATTATAGTGTCATTGCAATAAGCTATTCACTGATGACATAACTGTATACTCACCATAAAGTACAATGTCCAGCACACTCGTATCTCTAATGACAACAAAAAAAACCTGCAACTTTCTAACTTGTCTTTATCAACAAGTTCTAAATATTTTATAAGGTAAAGTTTTCACTTTGTTACTAATCTGTTGCCATTAAGGTTGCGATGTTAGAGCTGAGATTTGTTTTCACGATAAACCTGGGATTTTTTAAAATCATGTGTGCAATAGTATTTGCCCCAGGATAAGAGTGAAGAAAGCACAAACACTTACTTTGGAAAATCCTTATTTTGATACGCTTGCTCATTAAGAAAAGCGATAGTGCTTTTGGCAATTTCCATCAGTAGATTTCTGAGAGCTTTTCAAGGCTACCCTTCAAAAATTGGGTTTTATTTAAGACAGCTTTCCAAATTTTTAAAAGATGAGCCCCCTTCAGGAAATTTAAACCAAAAGCACCCCTTACTGTCCTCACTGTGTTGCTAAAGCCTCCCCAACTTAATTTATACATCTTCATCCTTTCAGATAGTTCTTCATGCCCAATACTTTTAGAAACACTGATGTGGATCTGCTTAATGTACTTTTCTTACCTACGACCTGATCTATTCTTAAAAGTTACATACCAGTGTAAATATTTTGATAGGGTGCGGGAGGTAATTTTCTTTAAAACCAAAATAGTTATACCAGTAAAAGCTCTAGTGTAGATGCAATACACTGTTATAAAGGTACTTTATATCCTGGAAGAAGTCATCAGGCGGTGAAGTGAACACTGACGCAAGTGCCGTGTCCAGAGAGGAAGATGGAAACATAGGTCAGGGATTTGTTACAGGAGTGGTTGGGTGAGATTCTCTGGCCTGCGTTGTGCAGGAGGTCAGACTAGAAGATCATAATGGTCCCTTCACCTTAAAGTCTATGAGTCTACGAATCTCCTGCTCCATCAGTACCATTGGAACTGGGCTGAGTGGCTCTTCTTCTATCACTGGTTCCAAGCACCTGCTGGAGGGCGCATGGGACGGGGAAATTGGAGAAATCTCACTTGATCACTTGGGTTCCAATGGAGGGTATTGGGGCCACGGTCCACAATATGGGCAGCATGACGAATCTGGAGGGGGTTGCAGAAGACCCCATGGCATGGGAAACCAATGGCTCCATGGCGGCTGCAACAGAGAATACTGCCGTGGTGTAGGTAGCTTCCTGCAGTAGTCCTGGTGGTGGCGGCGCCATGTGATGGACAGGCCCTGCCCATCATCCGACTCATCCGAAGATGACAACTTGGAGACTAGTTGTGATGTTGTGCAGTCTATATGGTTTTATAAAAACTTGATAATAAGTCAATATAATGTAACTGGGATAGTTTTAGAAAAATATGGTAATAAGTGAATATAACATAACTGGGATATGCTTCATGCAAAAGGTCTCTTGTAAGGTATCATTACAAAGCTTATAATCTACTGAGTATGATCATCTGATTTGTATAAATGTACCACTCTTGTATCTAAAACTAGAAATATAAAATGTAACTCTGAGGGCCTATTGTAATTATCTAAAGTGTGGGCCATTAATGATGGTTTGGAATCTTGATGACGCCCATTAACAAGGACCATTATCCGCAGATGGCTGTGTTTACCTGTGAGTCTTCCTGTATATGTGTGTGCTGGCAAGTGAGTAATGAAGTCTTGCAGTGACATGGGATCATGTCACCTGAACTGGAATCCATCTTTAACCTGGTGCTTTTCCAGTGAGGGGGGATGGAAACCCAGAGGGACAAAGGGTTCCTGCCTTATGCAAAAGATATACAAAGAGGTGGAAGAGAACAGAGGGAGAGAGGAGCCATCATGAAGAATCCCCTAGCTACCACCTGAGCTGGAACAAGAGCTGTACCAGGGGAAAGAATTGTGCCCAGGCCTGGAAGGTGTCCAGTCTGAGAAAAAACTTACTGAAGCATCTCTGAGGGTGAGATTATCTGTATTCGGTTTGATTAGGCATAGATTTGCGCATTTTATTTTATTTTGCTTGTGACTTACTTTGTTCTGTCTGTTACTACTTTGAACCACTTAAATCCTACTGTCTGTATTTAATAAAATCACTTTTTATTTAGTAATTTACTCAGAGTATGTATTAATACCTGAGGGAGCAAACAACTGTGCATATCTCTCTATCAGTGTTATAGAGGGCGAACAATTTATGAGTTTGCCCTGCATAAGCTTTATGCAGGGTAAAACGGATTTATCTGGGTTTAGACCCCATTGGGAGTTGGGCATCTGAGTGCTAAAGAAAAGCACACTACTGTGAGCTGTTTTCAGGTGAACTTGCAGCTTTGGGACAAGTGATTCAGGCCCTGGGTCTGTGTTGGAGCCCGACAGGAGTGTCTGGCTCAGCAAAACAGGATGCTGGAGTCCTGAGCTGGCAGGGAAAACAAGTGCAGAGGTAGTCTTTGCACATTAGGTGGCAGCTCCCAAAGGGGTTTCTGTGATCCAACCCGTCACAGTCCCCATGGCATGGGAAACCAATGGCTCCATGGCAGCTGCAACAGAGGATACTGCCATGGTGTAGGTAGCTTCCTGCAGTAGTCCTGGTGGTGGCGGCGCCATGTGATGAACAGGCCCTGCCCATCATCCGACTTATCTGAAGATGACAACTTGGAGACTGGTTTCATAGGAGGTACTGTCAGAACTGGTGGAAGTGTGCGGACCGCCCAAGCGGGAGATGAGCCGTGAGCCAAATGTGGCATGTCTATAGAGGGAGGTACAATCTCCCTAGAAATAAAGGGTCTGGACAAGCGTGGAGAGGTTGAGTCTCCCAACTAGGCCCTGGCATAGGGTCCATAGTGCTGGACTTAGACTCTGTTGCCAGATGGGCACACTTGGCTGTCTCAAGCTGACAGGGGGTCGCCGGCCAGTATTCGAATGAAGCCTCATGGCAACTTCCATGAAATGCTTCCTGAGGCACAGATTCCGACATTCTCGGGTACGTCTGGCAGATACTGCACCTGGATGCAATGTGGCCCTCTCCCAAGCAATAGAGGCAGCGTTCATGTTCATCACTGACCAACAAGGAATGCAGACAGGAGGCAGAGATTTTAAAGCCTGGGGTCTTCAGCATAGTCCATTATCCACATGTGGGTGGGGCATGGGGGGAGGGGGTAAGAGACAAAATCAGGCTCCCAAACTAGCTATTCTATTCAAACTATTAGAAACTACCTAAAAACAATAAAAACCTCAAAAAATTAACTATATACAAGTTTGAGAAAGCGTGTCACAAGCAAACAGAGACCAGATAGTCTCTACATAAAAGAATAAATAGACACAAATCAGACATCAGAAATGGTAACATACAAAATCCAGTAGGAGAACACTTCAATTTCCCTGGACATTCAATAACAGATTTAAAAGTAGCCATCCTTCAATAACTTCAAAAACAGACTTCAAAGAGAAACTGCAGAGCTACAATTCATTTGCAAACTTAACACCATTAATTTGGGCTTGAATAGGGATTGGGAGTGCCTGGCTCACTACAAAAGCAATTTTCCCTCTCTTGGTATTGACACCTTCTCATCAATTATTGGGAGTGGATCACATCCACCCTGACTGAATTGGCCTTGTCAACACTGGTTCTCCACTTGTAAGGTAACTCCCTTCTCTTCATATGCCAGTATATTTATGCCTGTATCTGTAATTTTCACTCCATGCATCTGAAGAAGTGGGTTTTTTACCCACAAAAGCTTATGCCCAAATAAATCTGTTAGTCTTTAAGGTGCCAACAGACTCCTTGTTGTTTTTGTGGATAAAGACTAACAGGGCTACCTCTCTGATACTTGACAACTATTTTTAAATTTTCTGGCTCCAGACACATGGGGCGCATGCGTAAACCCTCAATGGAGTGCAGTTGGGACCATCACTCAAAGAAGAACTTCCTCTTCTCATACAGGAACAAGTTATACTGGTATATAGATGCTTTATACCAGTTTAACTGCATCCACATTGGGTTGGATGTGTTGTATTGTTAACCATTCTGTTTTAGTTGTACTGGTTTAACTTGTGCTTTGGTTTAGTCTGCACTACATAATTTTTCCAGCATAGCTATGTCTGCTAAGAGTGTGAGGAAGGTGAGGGGTAAATCACACCACCAGCCCACTTGCAGCTATACTGACAGAAAAGTGTTGGGGCTCATATACAAGCAATAAGCGTGTATTTAATGCTAAGTGCCAAAACTTCGCTTGAATGTCTATTGCATAGATAATTAATTTACAAACAAGAACAGTAGTTCTGCACTGGAAGGCCATCAGTAGATACCCAGGTACTTCAGTTTCAATTGCCTTCCAGAAAATGCTGTGAAAATAGAAAATAATAAAAGATGGCTGGAGTAAAGTGTGTGCTATAGGTCAACATTCTCTTTCCCCCCCACACACAAAGCCTTTGATCAGAGACATTTACAATTTGGGCTGTCTCGTGCACACCATATAAATACAAACCGTTAAAATACTGTGGATTCCTTCACAATGCAACAATTATACTCCCAAATACTCGCTAATTTCTTTTCTGTGGCTAGGCTGAGAATGAAGATATTGGGGTTCCTCCTCATTTGAGCTAACATGCAGCTTTACCAGTCATCATCCAGGATAGTGTTCCCAACTCTGCTTTTCCAGCTTGACCTCTTCCAGCCTGAAATAAGGCCATTAGTCTGCTCTCCTTCTTGAACTAAGGAGAGTCTCCTTAGTTTGAAGAGCCTGGCCAGGATTGGACTCTCACTTTTCATGGCTTGATTGAGCCAGTGCAATTAGCAGGTAATCAGGAAAATAATTCGACCATCTGTGATGTGGTCTGCATCAGCACAAACACAGAATTTGGATCCCAGCCTCTCTCTGGCTGCTGGAAGGAAAAAGGAACACACTCACTCATCCTCTCATGTTGATGGGGGTTTATTCTCAGTTTCTCTAATCCTCCGCCTGGGCATAGGCATAAAGCTGTAGGGGACTTGAAGTAGTGCCTGGGCATCTCACCAGTTGATGCCCTTCCATAATAACTCATACTGGCCCCTCCTGCTAGAAGATTCCATCCCCTGTTTTATTAGGTTCTGGTAATTTAGGCCTGGTCTACACTACGAGTTGAGGTCGAATTTAGCAGCGTTAAATCGAATTAACCCTGCACCCGTCCACACAACGAAGCCATTTACTTTGACATAAAGGGCTCTTTAAAATCGATTTCTGTACTCCTCCCCGACAATGGGAGTAGCGCTGAAATCGACATTGCCAGTTCGAACTAGGGTTAGTGTAGATAATTCGACGGTATTGGCCTCCGGAACTATCCCGCAGTGCACCATTGTGACCGCTCTGGACAGCAATCTGAACTCGGATGCACTGGCCAGGTAGACAGGAAAAGCCCTGTGAACTTTTGAATTTCATTTCCCGTTTGCCCAGCGTGGAGAGTTGATCAGCACAGGTGACCATGCAGTCCGAGAATCGAAAGAGAGTTTCAGCATGGACCGTACGGGAGGTACTGGATCTGATCGCTATATGGGGAGACGATTCCGTGCTAGCAGAACTACGTTCCAAAAGACGAAATGCCAAAACATTTGAAAAAAAATCTCCAAGGGCATGATGGAGAGAGGCCACAATAGGGACTCACTACAGTGCCGTGTGAAAGTTAAGGAGCTCAGACAAGGGTACCAGAAAACCAAAGAAGCAAACGGAAGGTCTGGGGCAGAGCCGCAGACATGCTGCTTCTATGCTGAGCTGCATGCAATTCTAGGGGGGGGGCCGCCACCACTACCCCACCCCTGACCGTGGATTCTGATGAGGGGTTACTCTCGGCCATGCCTGAGGATTTTGTGGACGGGGAAGATGAGGAGGAGAACGAGGACGAGCACACCGTTCTCCCCAACAGCCAGGATCTTTTTCTCAGCCTGACTGAAGTAGCCTCCCAACCCTCCCAAGGCGGTATCCCGGATCATGAAGCCATGGAAGGGACCTCTGGTGAGTGTACCTTTGTAAATATAAAACATGGTTTAAAAGCAAGAGTTTTTTAATGATTAATTTGCCCTGAGGACTTGGGATGCATTCGCGGCCAGTACAGCTACTGGAAAAGTCTGTTAACGTGTTTGGGGATGGAACGGAAATCCTCCAGGGACATCTCCATGAAGCTCTCCTGGAGGTACTCCAAAAGCCTTTGCAGAAGGTTTCTGGGTAGTTCAGCCTTATTCCGTCCTCCATGGTAGGACACTTGACCACGCCATGTAAGTAATCTGGTATCATTGCATGACAAAGCCCGGCGGCGTATGGTCCCGGTGTTTGCTGGCATTCAAGCAACATCCGTTCTTTATCTCGCTGTGTTATCCTCAGGAGAGTGATATCGTTCATGGTAACCTGGTTGAAATACGGGAATTTAATTAAGGGGACAGAGGTGGCCATTCCTACTGGGCTGTTTGCCTGTGGCTAAAAAGAAATCCTTCCCTGCAGTTAGCCAAGCGGGGGGGAGGGGAGCCATTGGCGCTGAGCTGTTCGCATTTGGCTAGCAGGGATCTTCTCTGATACCAGCCACGCGGTGGGGGAAGGGGTAAAGCGATCATTTCAGAGAATTGGATGGGGGGGAGGGGGTTAGTTTGGTTTCTGCTGCTGCACGTTAACAGGAAAACTGCAGCACTCAACGGGCTTTCTTGGTATGGGAAAGGAGAGCGCTGGTTTTATGAAGGTTGCAGAAGCTGAAAGACAATGGCTTACCATGGCTGCATGCAAGCCGAATTCTGTTGCCTGGCCCTGCGCCTGTGATCTCTAACACCAAAGCCGCAGGCACTCAATATTAAGATGCAAAATGCGACCTTGTACCGAAATCACATGTGCTATATAATGTGAATAGTGTTGTTCACCATGAAAGAGTATAAGCATTGTTCTGTAAAATGTATCTTTTTAAATACTTCTCTCCCTTTTTTCCCTCCCTCCCGCAGCTGCAAATTTTTCAAGCCTCCCTCCTCCGTCCCAAAGGCTCTCTCAGATAAGGCAGCAAAAAAAATGCATGCAAGATGAAATGTTCTCTGAGATCATGCAGTCAACCCGCAATGAAAGAGCTCATCTGAATGAGTGGAAGAACACAGTATCACAGTACAGGAAAGCGGCCAACGAACGTGAGGACAGGAGGGACGCTCGAGATGAGAGGTGGCGGCAGGAAGAACAGAGGAGGCAGGATGCAACGCTGGGGCTACTGCGGGATCAAACAGACATGCTCCGGCGTCTGGTGGAGCGTCAGGAACAGCAGCAGGATCACAGAGTGCCGCTGCAACCCCTGTTTAACCGCCCTCCTCAAGTTCCATAGCCTCCTCACCCAGACGCCCAAGAACACGGGGGGGGGAGGGGGGGTTCCGTGCGCCAGCTACCCTTTAAACGTCCAAAGGCACATTCTACCACCATTCTGCACTTGCTCAGCCTGTAGTTGAACAGCTCCTGACTACTGTCCAGGCTGCCTGTGTATGGCTTCATGAGCCATGGCATTAAGGGGTAGGCTGGGTCCCCAAGGTTAACTATAGGCATGTCAACGTCCCCAACAGTTATTTTCTGGTCTGGGAAGTAAATCCCTTGCTGTAGCCGTTTAAACAGACTAGTGTTCCTGAAGACGCGAGCGTCATGAACCTTTCCCGGCCATCCCACGTTGATGTTGGTGAAACGTCCCTTGTGATCCATCAGTGCTTGAAGCACCATTGAAAAGTACCCCTTGCGGTTTATGTACTGGCTGCCCTGGTTCTCCGGTACCAAGATAGGGATATGGGTTCTATCTATCGCCCCACCACAGTTAGGGAATCCCATTGCAGCAAAGCCATCTACTATGACCTGCACATTTCCCAGAGTTACTACCTTTGGTAGCACCAGCTCAGTGATTGCTTTGGCTACTTGCATCACAACAGCCCCCACAGTAGATTTGCCCACTCCAAATTGATTCCCAACTGACCGGTAGCTGTCTGGCGTTGCAAGCTTCCACAGGGCTATCACCACTTGCTTCTCAACTGTGAGGGCTGCTCTCATCTTGGTATTCTGGCGCTTCGGGGCAGGGGAAAGCAAGTCACAAAGTTCCATGAAAGTGCCCTTACGCATGCGAAAGTTTCACAGCCACTGGGAATCGTCCCACGCCTGCAACACTATGCGGTACCACCAGTCTGTGCTTGTTTCCCAGGCCCAGAATCGGCATTCCACAGCATGAACCTGACCCATTAACAACAAGATCTCCAAAGCGCCGGGGCCCACGGTTTGAGAGAATTCTGTGTCCATGTCCTCATTACTCTCGTCGCCGTGCTGCCGTCGCCGCCTCCTCCTCGCCTGGTTTTGCAGGTTCTGGTTCAGCATAAACTGTAAACACCTCACGCGTTATCGTGCAATGTTCATGACTGCTGCGTTGAGCTGAGCGGGCTCCATGCTTGCCGTGGTATGGCGTCTGTACAGGTAACCCAGGAAAAAAGGCGCGAAATGGTTGTCTGCCGTTGCTTTCACGGAGGAAGGGAGGGAGAGGGGGGCCTGACGACATGTACCCAGAACCACCCGTGACCATGTTTTTTGCCCTATCAGGCATTGTGATCTCAACCCAGAATTCCAATGGGCGGGGGAGACTGCGGGAACTATGGGATAGCTACCCACAGTGCAACACTCCGGAAGTTGACGCTAGCCTCAGTACTATGGACGCACACCGCCGAATTAATGTGCTTAGTGTGGCCGCATGCACTCGACTTTATACAATCTGTTGTCAAAAATTGAATTCTGTAAAATCGGAGTAATCCCATAGTGTAGACATACCCTTAGTGTTGGATGGCTTCTGTTTGCCTACTAGAGCCGTTAGAGACTAGATAATAGCACGAACCAACCCTGCATCCCTCTTGTGTTACCACCCGTACATAACCACAGAAGTTCTTGACAATCTCACTTTATTTCAGCTACAGTGAATCAGAGCAAAGATAAAGATAGGCTTGTGTACTGAATGAATGGTTTAAATTTTTTTAGCTCATATGCCAACCTTTATTGTGCCAAAAGAGTCACTCAAAGATTTACTCAATGAAGTAAGCTAAAAAAATGACAGTAGCTATGACGGCAAATGAAAGACAAAGTAAAAATCTGTTAACTATTAAAGAAACTAATGTGGGAAATATCTGTAGAGCTATTGGGACATTACAGAGGAATAACAATCCAGAGATTCCCCAACTGCTGCCAATACAGAACTGTCATGTCAGAGAAACAAGCTTTCCAAGTTTGAAGATGCTGTTGAATTGTGCGACAGCACAACTGTCAATCTGCCAAATATTGCTGGTCTCAGAAGTAATTTCTTCTAGTTCTATTAAGCAGCATTTCCTCTGGGAGACTGTTCAGCACTGTCGAGGGTATCTATGCTGATTGCTGCCCACTCATCCTCAAGTTGCATGGCGTTGAAGTGCAATTTGGAATTTTTAATGTATTAGTGTTTGGAAGGAGTTCTTTCTAGTTTGAACGAGCTGGGAACTGGGTCTCCTGCATTTTTTTCAGGCTCTGCCATTGACTCATTGGTTTTGTCTATACTAGAAGATTTCCTACCCATTTTACCGCAACATTAGATAACAGTATAGTAGAAACCTCTGCACCCTGTGTACACAGTTGATAACTCCAATGCAGAAATTTACAGAACATCTAATTAGATGAACCCATTGTAAGACCTTGGGCAAGTCACTTAACTCATCTGTTAATCAGGTACAAACAATTATCTACTTCATAGAAGTGTTGAAACTTAGTTGTTTATGAAGCACTTAGCCTTTGATGAAAGAGCACAACTGAACCGCCAAGTAATTTATGTTTGTATTACAACACAGTAAAATCACTATGACCTTGGGGTCACATTCAAACAGTAATTGTTAAGATTTTTTTTACTGGAGTCATCTGTTATATGCATGATAGCTTTAAAATACTGTTATAGTCACATAATTGTGTATTTTAGTATCACAGAACTCCAAGTCATGTATCAATGTTGCACATTACTACTGTCTAGTAAAAGTAATAACATAGAAATCTGTTTAAATGCAGGTAATAGTAGCAATACAATTGTTACTACCATATATAGGCAGCAAAACATTTTATTAATGCTACTTTTAATATGCTGTTGAAGTTAAAGATTTGTACAATTTGTCTAATGGTATTTGAGAAATACACATAGGCACTAGCGCAGGGGTTCTCAAACTTCATCACACTGCGACCCCCTTCTGACAACAAAAATTGCTATATAACCCCAGGAGGGGGGGACCGAAGCCTGAGCCTGGCCGAGCCCCACCACCCTGGATGGGGGAGGCCAAAGCTGAAGCCCAAGAGCTTCAGCCCCAGCTGGGGGGCCTGTAACGCCCTTGGGCTTCGGCTTCAGCCCCCAGCGGTGGGGCTCCATTTTGGCCCCAGGCCCCAGCAAGTGTAATGCCAGCCCTGGCAACCTCACTAAAATTCGGTTCCAACCCACAGTTTGAGAACTGCTGCACAAGAGAGTGTTCTGTCAAACAGTGAGAATTTCTAAACCTTCCCTGTTTTGAGAAAGTGTTTGTCCAAGATTAGTGAAATGGACCATTTTCAATTTTTTTTTTTTTAAGATGCAAATTAAAAAGATTTCATATGACTATTTTGGATCAACGAAAGTATTTTTTTATTGAGAAGTTATATGAACATTTAATTTCTTTCAAGATCATGTCATTGAACAGTGAGACAAGGACACTGCTGTGTGTGCACGTGCACAAGTGATGAGATTTCTTTTAGATAAAATGGTGATACCATTAATCCATGTTCTATCAAAAAGAGATGAGGATACAACAATGTCCATTTTTAGTGGTGTCTTTTAGGAAGGTTTTTGTCGGTATGCATGCACTTTAAAAAACAGGGGAGACAGGAACATCACAATCTCTTCATATGAAGAGGGCAGAGAGTACAGGACCCCCAAAGCAAGAATATCAGGCTCTTTATAGGAAATCTGGCTAAACAGACTTCTCACCCTCACTGCGGTGCATGGGGGTACCAAGTACCTCTACAAGTAAGGTTGTGATCAAGCGTCAAAAGGGAGGGAGACAGCACAAGCCAGAAGGAAGGAATGTCCAAAGAGCAGTGTCCTTCAACTCAAGCTGAACAGATGTTCTACAAAGGAAGCCAACAGGAGAGGAAAGCTGCAATTATAGGCAGGTCAAGAGCAGAGCCAGCAGCTCCATCTGAGTCAACTTCTCCCTTGGACAAAAATTCTAAATTTTGACAGAGGGAGCACTGCTCCCACAGCAATCTGCTCTCTGTCAATGATGCTGGGGGGGGGGGGGGGGGGGGGGGGGGGAGAGAGACATCTTGTCTCAGGCCAAGGAGATGGTGTTAATATGGAGCATTTATTGAGAGCAGATACCCCCAAGATGCCTGATCATCCCCGAGTCAACTACTTACTCCTGCCATACCTCCATTCTCCCATAGCTGTGTTATAGCCAACACCATCCTGCCGAGACAGTTGCTTATTAACTGGGCCTCCATACAGCACTACTATCCTCTCCACCCACAAACAGGTTAAAAAGCAGAGGTATTGGGGGTACCTCCGATACATGTGGGTCCCAAGACAGAGCGATTCAAGGTTTGATGTGATCCACAGCCTGTCAAGAAAAGCATAAATCATCTCTCTAATTTGTTGGACTAACAGGGAAAATTTCTCCTATCTTTTTTTTAAATTGGCTGTTGGGAGACAAAAGTCACAAGTCTTCAGAATCCAGGTTCTGCTCTCTTAGCCACATGCTTTTTCTTTTTTAAAAAAAATCAGGTACTGATCAGGTTTAGGGCACGATTTTTCAAATCTAAGGCTATGTCTACACTAGAGACCTTACAGTGGCACAGCTGGACCGATGCAGCTGCACCGCTGTAAGGTCTCCCGTGTAGGTGCATAATTAAACAACCCCGAGCAAACGGTGGTAGCTATGTTCATGGGAGAGCATCTTCCACCGACATAGTGCTGTCCACACAGGTGCTTCGGTCATGTAACTTATGTCCATCGGGGGATGGTTTTTCATACTCCGACCAACAAAAGTTTTACTGACAAAAGTGCTAGTGTAGACATAGCCCTCATCAGCATTAATTTCTCACTCTTCAAACTGCAGGAGGAGATAAGCATAAGAACAAAAGCATGAGGTTAAAGACACACCCTGCCTGAGAAAGCAGGAAGGGAGTTTGAGGGAACATTATGGTAATAGTTATTTGTATGACTGTAGTGCCTAGGAACTCCAGTCATGGACAAGGATCCCACTGTGCTAGGCACTGTACAAACTGTCCCTGCCCCAGCCCCAAAGAACTTACAATCTAAGTGTAAGACAAGGGAAAACAGACTGATAGACAGACAGACTGTGGAGTACAAGGAAATAATATTGCCTAAATAGACAAGACACACAGGGTCAGAGAAGGGTAAGTAATTTTGGTTAAGTCATTAAGATTAATCAGTTACCTAGATCACGTTTCTTGCAAATTTGTTGGACTTCAGGTTACTTCGCCAAACTAGAATCTCAAGACTTCCTGTAGCTGTGTTTTACTAATCAAAAACACAACTTTGAAAAGCTAAACAGGTGGACTTATAGAGGAGGGGTGGCCAAACTTACTGACCCTCCGAGCCGCACAGGACAATCTTCAGAAGTTCAAGAGGCGGGGCGCACCCCGAGACCCACCCTCTCCGCTGGGCAGAAGGCCCTACCACACCACCCTGCTGCAAGGCAGAGGTCCTGAGCTCTCCCCATACCCCACCCTCAGTTTGGTAGGTGGAGAATGGGAGGGAGGGTGTGTGGGGCTCCATGAGCCACACTTTAATGGTAAAAGAGCCATAGTTTGGTCACCCTTGTTATAGAGCATTTAGTATTGGCCCAAGTCTGTTTCCATTGAAGTCAACTGGAAGCAGAGTCAGGCCAACAGTGTCTCTGAAAATCCCTTCCAAAGTAAGTTACAGAAAATAAATAAAAAGTTACTCAGTGCTAATACTTGCAAACTTAAGAGAATTTAACATGAGAATTTACTAAAGTATATCCAATCACACCACATTCAAATTTTATCAAAGTCTTACTGCAATGATAAACTTATTCAAATTCTATATTCATGAGTGGGTGATTTTAAAGTCAATATTCAAATAGAGCCTTAACAGATTTGCCAAAAGTTATAGAATTGTTGGTGTGAATTTAAACAAGATTTACATACTACAAATTTGAACAGTTACTTAACTACTGAAGCTTCAAAACAAAACTGTGTTCCCAGATTTTCTGTGGGGTTGTGGGGGGTTTTTTTTTGAACCTCACAATCATCATTAAATTACTACCTATTAGAAGTTATTTCTAAATCCTCTTGAATTTGACCAGTAGAGATTATTACAGGTAACCTGCAATCCTAATTTTGGTTTACTATGAACTTTGAAATTTCTCTTTCAATTGTTTTATCACTTGGTTAACTGAGTTATAAAATTAATTCAAGCTTTTGTCTGAGAGGTTATCAAATCAATGGCCTCACAAGTCATGAACTAGGCATGCAAGTTCTCCAATATCTTTACAATGCATATGTAAAGCTCCCGTTAAACTAATGCTATGGTGAACTAACAATGTACTTCCCATCTGCACATTTTAAATCACTGATTGGCTCAAAGTTTCTAGGTAATGATGGTGCAGTTTGTTAGTAAACAAAAAAGTCTAGATTATACATTTAAAACTGAGATGCTTTTTAATTCAGGTACATACTTTCTGGAAAATATTTAAATAATTAAGTCACTTGGGTAAAAAGAAAGCACGTGCTTTCTTTACAACATAAAGCTGGAGTATAGACTGATCTAATATGACAATTCATAATGATTGCTTGATATTTCAGTTCAGTTTCAGGTGGTATTTCAGCTGTAGTCTTGTTTTATTCTACTACTGCTGCACTCTTCTGTTAGGGACTGCAAAGTAGAAAGACAGTTAAATAAGGTGCTTATCTGTGGCAATTTTTTTTTTCCAGTTATGACCATGAGTAGGAATCCCTCCATGGTAATCAGCAAGTCCAGCACTCAGGCCATGTCTACACTACCACTACCTCAGGGGTGTGAAAAAACACCCTCTTGCGCAACGTAAGTTATGCAGGCTTTCCTTTGCATTACAGTTAAGAAACTAATCACCTGTGTATTTCTGAGCTATCCATGCCTCATTTATGGCTTGCCTATACAACGGTATTATTTCACACTAACAGAAGAGGTTTTTCCCATTAAAATGTCCTGCGTCCACCCATCACATTTCTTCTTCTGAATTAACTGACCAATTAGTGCCAATTGGATAATCCACTTTGAACATAGGCGCTGACTCTATGGGTGCTCCAGGGCTGCAGCACACACAGAGAAAAATTGGCGGGTGCTTAGCACCCACCAGCAGCCAGCTCTCCCCTTCCCCCCAGTGCCTCCCATCCACCAGTGGCCCCGATCAACTGCTCCCCCTCCCTCCCAGTGCATCCTGAATGCTGCAGAACAGCTGTTTCGCGGCATGCAGGAGGTGCTGCAGGGGAGGGGGAGGAGTGAGGATGGGGCACACTCGGGGGAGGAAGCAGAAAGAGGTGGGGAGGGGGTGGGACATTGGGGGAAGGGGTGGAGTAGGGGCATGACCTGGGATTGAGCACCCCCAGGGAAAATTAGAAGCCGGCACCTGTGACTTTGCAAGTAGAGATTTTGAAATAAAGTTAACATAGAAAAAAGGTTTGTGCGGACAAGCATATATTCGGGATTAATTTCAGTCCTCACTTCTATTCCACACTGCATTGCTTCCACACCAAGACTGACCTGTCTGTTTACCCATGTGCACTCTACTGGAGTAACGCTGACCGGATGTCACCTCCCTGTTTACAATATGATGCACAGCCAGGCATGCCCTATTTGCAGTCACACACTCCTGGAGTAACATACCCTTCTCAGCATTACCACAGCCATGCCTCGTGCATCTGCATGAGCCATGCAGAGGTCATGGATTTCACTGTGATCTGGGGAGAGGAAACTGTTCAGTCCTGCCTTAACAGCAGCCACTGTAATAAGAAAATGTGTGTGTGTATAGCAAAGCATATGATCAAGAGAGGTCACTACCAGGACAACACTCAATATCACAAGCAGCTCTGGCGGAATTATTAATTAAAAAAAACACACACACATACACACACACACACACAAGGACAGAAACAGGACTTTTGACAGTGCTCCAAATACCTGCCCTACTTTGAAAAGCTGACTGGATTTTTCCCAGGGAGGCAACTGAGCCCTGGTATGCTGTGGATAGCACCAAAGGAGAATCTCTACGCCCCTGCCAGGATTCTGATGAGATTTCCCCTGAAGGCTAGGATCTCTTCCCCACACAAGAGCCCAAGGCAGCCCTACAAGAACAGACAACTCCCAAACCCCCAGGTATGATAGTACTAAGCAGAAGGTACTGTTTTTGGGAGGTGGGAAGTGGGGAGGGAGGCACATAAAAACAAGAACATATCAATGATACGTTGTATGGATACACTGTACAATGTACCACAGTGCTTAAAGCAAACAAGAAATTTTAGCTTGCCATGTGTCACAGGTGCTACTGTAAAGCAGAACACAATTCTACAGTACCGTATAAAGAAAGAAAGAGTTTTTAAAACCCCACAAAGCAAACTTATAAAACACTTACGGTATACTGTCTCTGTATGCGAAACAGTACTATACTTATAGTTAGGGATCCTTACGTGAAACACAAATTAAAACCACACAAGATTTTACAATAAAAAAATCTTTAAGAACAAAATTTGTCCAATGTTATCTGCTTTCTATATTTTGCCACCTTCACCTGTAAATCCTTCTTAATTTTGCATGCAGCCTTTCAAAGCAATGACTGGCAAAAAATATCCACTACATGTAGCTGCACTGTGAAGGAAAGTTCTTCAGGTTCATCATCAGATGCACTATCCTTTTGTGCCTCAGCCTGTTGGTGCTTTCCAGCTGCTACCGTCTCCAGAAGCTCAACATCAGAAAGCTCACCTTTCATCCCAAATAACTGGGAAACTCAACAATGGCCTCTACAGTTAGATCTTCAGGAACAGAAACACCAGCCAGCACATCAATGTCCACCAGACCATCATTTTCTGTTGTTGATGAAAGCCTTCCCTTTCTGAAGGAGTTTAGAAGAGTTTGTATGAGAACGAAGGCCCATGACTTCTTAGTAAGATGAAGTGCAATCAATCAGCTTTTCTGGCAACATCCACCATTTGTAGACGTGGTCAGCATCCAGAGAGGCAATAATGTGCACATTAAGATAAGCACGGTAGTGACGTCTGAAGTTTTTAAAATGACGCCCATGTCCATTGGCTACTTGACAGAGGTTATGTTTGGGGGCAAGAATTTTAACACGATGTGTGATAGTTCTACATTAGCTGAATGAGCTTGGCAATTGTCAAATAAGAGGCACAGTTTGATCTTGTAGCCACAGCTCCCTGCTCCAGTTCTTAAGCCAACAGCAAACTTGTCATTCATGCACTGGCCGAATTTCAGTGGAACATAGGCATCTTTGACTAGACCTCAGGGAAACAATGAGGGCACTTGATCTTTCTGATCACCAGAAGAAGCCACTTCTCCATCCCATTCATGTTTACACCACAGACCAATGTGATGAGGCCCATAGCTTTTTTCCCTCCTGCAAACCCTTCTTAGAATCATGGAATATCAGGGTTGGAAGGGACCCCAGGTGGTCATCTAGTCCAACCCCCTGTTCAAAGCAGGACCAATCCCCAACTAAATCATCCCAGCCAGGACTTCGTCAAGCCTGACCTTGAAAACCTCTAAGGAAGGAGGTTCCAACACCTCCCTAGGTAATCCATTCCAGTGCTTCACCACCTTTCTAGTGAAAAAGTTTTTCCTAATATCCAACCTAAACCTCCCTCACTGCAACTTGAGACCATTACTCCTTGTTCTGTCATCTGCTACCACTGAGAACAGTCTAGATCCATCCTCTTTGGAACCCCCTTTCAGGTAGTTGAAAGCACCTATCAAATCCCCCCTCATTCTTCTCTTCTGCAGACTAAACAAGCCCAGTTCCCTCAGGCTCTCCTCTTAAGTCATGTGCTCCAGACCCCTAATCATTTTTGTTGCCCTCCGCTGGACTCTTTCCAATTTTTCCACATCCTTCTTGTAGTGTGGGGCCCAAAACTGGACACACTACTCCAGATGAGGCCTCACCAATGCCGAATAGAGGGGAATGATCACGTCCCTCATTCTGCTGGCAATGCCCCTACTTATACAGCCCAAAATGCCGTTAGCCTTCTTGGCAACAAGGGCACACTATTGACTCATAACCAGCTTCTTGTCCACTGTAACCCGTAGGTCCTTTTCTGCAGAACTGCTGCCTAGCCATTCAGTCCCTAGTCTGTAGCAGTGCATGGGATCTTCCATCCTAAGTGCAGGACTCTGCACTTGTCCTTGTTGAACCTCATCAGTTTTCTTTTGGCCCAATCCTCTAATTTGTCTAGGTCCCTCTGTATCCTATCCCTACCCTCCAGCGTATCTATCACTCCTCCCAGTTTAGTGTTATCTGCAAACTTGCTGAGGGTGCAATCCACCCCATCCTCCAGATCATTAATGAAGATATTGAGCAAAACCGGCCTCAGGACCAACCCTTGGGGCACTCCGCTTGATACCGGCTGCCAACTAGACATGGAGCCATGGATCACTACCCGTTGAGCCCGACGATCTAGCCAGCTTTCTATTCATCTTATAGTCCATTCATTCAGCCCATACTTCTTTAACTTGACGGCAAGAATACTGTGAGAGACCGTATCAAAAACTTTGCTAAAGTCAAGGAATAACATGTCCACTGCTTCCCCCTCATCCACAGAGCCAGTTATCTCATCATAGAAGGCAATTAGGTTAGTCAGGCATGACTTGCCCTTGGTGAATCCATGCTGATTGTTCCTGATCACTTTCCTCTCCTCTAAGCGCTTCAGAATTGATTCCTTGAGGACTTGATCCATGATTTTTCCAGGGATTGAGGTGAGGCTGACCGGCCTGTAGTTCCCCGGATTCTCCTTCTTCCCTTTTTTAAAGATGGGCACTACATTAGCCTTTTTCCAGTCATCCGGGACCTCCCCCGAACGCCATGAGTTTTCAAAGATAATGGCCAATGGCTCTGCAATCACATCCGCTAACTCCTTTAGCACCCTCGGATGCAGTGCATCCGTCCCCATGGACTTGTGCTCGTCCAGCTTTTCTAAATAGTCCTGAACCACTTCTTTCTCCACAGAGGGCTGGTCACCTCCTCCCCATGCTGTGCTGCCCAGTGCAGCAGTCTGGGAGCAGACCTTGTTCATGAAGACAGAGGCAAAAAAAGCATTGATTACATTCGTTTTTTCCAATCCTCTTTCACTAGGTTGACTCCCCCATTCAGGAAGGGGCCCACATTTTCCTTGACCTTCTTCCTGTTGCTAACATACCTGTAGAAACCTCTCTTGTTACTCTTAACATGCCTTGCTAGTTGCAACTCCAAGTGTAATTTGGCCTTCCTGATTTCACTCCTGCAAGCCTGAGCAATATTTTTATACTCCTCCCGGGGCATTTGTCCAGTCTTCCACTTCTTGTAAGCTTCTTTTTTGTGTTTAAGATCAGCAAGGATTTGCCAAGCTGGTTGCCTGCCATATTTACTATTCTTTCTACACATTGGGATGGTTTGTTCCTGCAACCTCAATAAGGATTCTTTAAAATATAGCCAGGTCTCTTGGACTCCTTTCCCCCTCATGTTATTCTCCCAGGGGATCCTGCCCATCAGTTTCCTGAGGGAGTCAAAGGCTGCTTTTCTGAAGTCCAGGGTCCATATTTTGTTGCTCTCCTTTCTTCTTTGTGTCAGGATCCTGAACTCAACCATCTCATGGTCACTTCCTTCCAGGTTCCCATCCACTTTTGCTTCCCCTACTAATTATTCCCTGTTTGTGAGCAGGACGTCAAGAAGAGCCCTGCCCCTAGTTGGTTCCTCCAGCACTTGCACCAGGAAATTGTCCCCTACACTTTCCAAAAACTTCCTGGATTGTCTGTGCACCGCTGTATTGCTCTCCCAGCAGATATCAGGGTGATTGAAGTCCCCCATGAGAACCAGGGCCTGTGATCTAGTAACTTCTGTTAGTTGCCAGAAGAAAGCCCCACCCACCTCATCCCCCGGGTCTGGTGGTCTATAGTAGACTCCCACCACATCATCACCCTTTTTCCTCACACTTCTAAACTTAATGCAGAGACTCTCAGGTTTTTCTACAGTTTCATACTGGAGCTCTGAGCAGTCACACTGCTCTCTTACATACAATGCAACTCCTCCACCTTTTCTGCCCTGCCTGTCCTTCCTGAACAGTTTATATCCATCCATGACAGTACTCCAGTCATGTGATTTATCCCACCAGGTCTCTGTTATTCCAATCACATCATAATTCCTTGACTGTGCCAGGACTTCCAATTCTCCCTGCTTGTTTCCCAGGCCAAGGCCTCTGTCAGGAAAACCCCAGTAGGATACAACAGTCTGGTCAGCCCTGAAGATGTCATGTGACTGGTACTGCTCTAGAATGGTGGGTAAGATGTCTGCCCGCAATTCAATAGCTGCCATAAGGTCAGGGTCTTGTTTCTCACTATGGTCCTTATGCTGAACCATGTTGCAATGGGCTTTCCAACAACTGAACCAGCCATCTGGAGGGTTAAAGTCCTTCCCCTGTTCTGCCGCCAGCTTCCTCGCTTTCTGTTACAGCAGTAGCCCAAGAGTCCAGCATCTTATTCAAGCTTATGCTGAAACTATAGCCACAGAGCGTCACCAACACCTGCCTCCTTTCCCTTATGTTGGCACTTGTGGCCTCAGTTTATATAGTTCCTGTACTCCCTGTAAAATGTTATGGCTGTTCTTCTGAATGCACAAAACAAACTTTGAGATACCACACCCCGCAGTTACTCTCACTTGCTTAGCACTGTTGGGATTCCCTCCAAGACCTTTCCACTCAGTTTAACCAGAGCACCTCATCCAATTATGGACGAATACTTCATCCAATTCTCCGGGATCAAAAAAACCCTCAGTCTGACTGCACCTCATTACTCAGGTTATCATATTAGGCATGTAGCAGCTCTTTGCCAACATTGGTCACGCCCAGACACTGGGGATTTAGGTACAAAGTGATACCACAATTCCAATTTATTTCACATACAAAAAAAAAACTTTATATACATCTTTCCTAGCGATTAACATCTATACTGCGAGCAATCATCTGCAGATTCTGTAAGGTAAGCTTATCAGGTGCAGGTGTTCCTGCCTACTTTATTTACTATAGACATTCACAATAATTAGTAGTTTCAGCAATTACTTATTCAGGCTTGTCTTAACTTGGGCCTGCTCACATCAGCTAAGTTAGCCCCACAAGAAGTGGGCTCACACAGGGTCTACAGGACCTGAACTTTATCAGCAAGAGATAGCACACAGTGAGAGCACTCAGCTGGGTATGATCAGAGGCAGGAAACTAATTACACATAGAACCTCCCCTCTAAAAAAGTTGCTATTAAGCAACATGCCTGTTGCTAATATCTAAACCCCATTAACACGATGTTAATGGGAGAGGACTGGTTCCTGGCAATATGTTGCCATTAAGGAGAAGTTGCTATTATCAGGATTGCTATTAAGCAGAATCTACTGTAAACCATATAAACAAAATGCCCTCTCCAAAAATCATTGAACACAGCATTTAAAAAGCAAAATACACTTCTATGTCACTTAATCTATACACCGAGTAATGAAAGCTTGGTATAATAGAGCATAATAAAATTACATTGCAACCTTTCAGCTCTTTACCTTAAAGGAGGAGTACAGGGCAGGGTATCCCTGACCCTGAGGCCCTGAAGATTTGCTTCAGTTTGCAGAGAAAGCCTCTCAGGAAGTTCCTAGTGTCCTGAAAGTCTCTGCAACTCTGCCTCCCACCAATCAGTGAGACTCCCTTGCTCTCACAGATACTGTGCAAAATACAGCAAGCAGTTACGGTTCAGTAACCTTCAGCCTTGTCATAAGATGCCATCTACCCTTCAAATGCACACTCCACTGTCATTCTTCAGCTACTCATTCTTCAGCTGAACAGGCCCTTTCTCCTATCCAAGTGTCCAGTAAAAGGTTTCATAAGCTAGGGAAGCAAAAGTAAGCTGGGAATCCCAGAATGATGGGGAGAATCACAGCAGCACTAATATCCACAGTGGTCTGGGCAGCAAATTTTCCATTTGTCATTAAAGAAAAGAGGAGTGAGTTGTTAAAGATCTTAGCATCATGGACCTTTCCAGATCACCCAGTATTAATACTCGTGCTAGTCAGGCCTTAGAGCACCAGGGAGAAGTACCCCTTTTTGTTGATGGACTTTGAAGCCTTGTGTGGATTGTTGGGGGAGGAGGGGGAGAAGGGGAGAGGAGGAGCGCAAAACAATAGGGACTTGGGCTCCATCAACTGCCGTAATACAACTAGGAAATTCTAGCTTGTAAAATCCATCAATAGCCTCCTGGACATTGCCAGCCTTATGACTGTTATCATCAGCATCTTAAAGCAGCACAAACCTGCATGACAACAGTCCTGACCACTGATCTACCAATACCCAAAATGACTAGCTGCTGACCGGCAGTAATCAGTAGTGGTTAACTTCCAGATGGAGATGGCCACACACTTCTCCACACCAGGGGGAACTCTCATGTTGGTGTGATGCCACTGCAGCTCCAAGGTGAGCTCCACACAGATCTCTAGCAAAGTAATGCAGAAATTATGCCTCCACTTCTGGTCATCCCAAGAATGCAACACTATCACTTCCTACCAGCCATTGGTTTCCCAAAAGCAGTAATGGTACTCAATAGAGTAAAGCTACTCCAGGAAAACTTTTCCCAGTTAGCTGATTGATTTCTTCCTCCTCTGAAATCATCTCAGCAATACAGTGGCTGGCTTCCAAAGCCAAAGTCACTTGGCTGTGTGACTGCAAATACATGGGCAGAAGCTTCTGTGTATTAGTCAGGGTGGATAAAAATCAATGATTTAAAAAAAAATAATAAAAAAAAACCTCAGATTTTTTTGATAAAATGCTTTTTGAAGAAAAAACTTATCTAAAGATTGTTTCTTAATTAAGAAACATTCTCGCTCAAAGATATCTCATCATGAAATAGGGGTTATAAATTCTAATTCTATAGTATGAGACAATATATTCCTGTAATGTTTAAGAAAAATTTTGTAAATTAGTTCCAATAGTTCATGGATTAGGGACCCATTCTATGGGGTTCCAGGGGCTTCTGTATAGATTATTTAGGTTAATCTTTCTATCTACCCAATGGGACTCAGTGCTCAGTCTAGAAGATACCATCAGAGATGCTTAGTTTTGCAGTTCTCAAACTGTGGATTTGTCTCCCCAGAGATAACATGCTTGTTAACAGCAAAAGTGTTTTTAAATAAATAAATAAATAAATAATATATAGGGGTGAGAAATAACAGACCTCAACCCTTCTGCCCCGCTGAAAATTTGTGTACACAGAGTCAATCCCTTACCTCTCTCTCAAAGTGCAAAGTTTCAAAAAGTTCAATGAATAGAAGATTGTTGGGGGCGGAATAGATCTGGACAAGGAGAAGAGGTCTGGAGATAAATGTGAGAAGGGAGGGACAGGCAGTAGAAACAAAAGTGAAACTGTTTGAGCAGCATATTCCAGAAGTCTTGAGGTCTTTCTGAGTGTAGCCTTCATTGATTTGAGATCTACCATACCATTCTCTCACTAGAAGAGAAAACCGGCAGCAGGCCGTAAAAGAGACCCAGTTTGGGAATATTTTAATGAAGTTCCTCTACCTGTGGGTAAGACAGGCATGTGTGCAAAATGCAAACAGTGCAACAAAGAAATGCAAGGCCTGGTTGCCCAAATGAAACAAAATCATGAGAAGTGTTCCTTCTCAGGAGGAAGCTGCGTTCAAGATGATAAAAGGAACATGTCTGAACATGTAGGATCTTCAGGTTGGTAAACTTTTTTATTTCATACTTCTTTCTTAAGGACTGCCTGTATTCTTTCTAGACTATTCTTGAATTCTCATGTTTGAGCAAAAAATATAGTTGTTACTCTATGGTACTATGATTTTAGATGCAGTTGTGATAAAAAATAAATAGCTGAAATAGGCAGATCTTCCTTTTACAATTTCACCTTTAAAGTAGTACTGAGTGTCAGTGAATGCAATGAGCAATACTAAATGAGCAGTACAGTAATAATAATTAAATAACTGCATGGACTTATTGTGTTTAGGAGAATCCATCCTCAACATACAGGATTCTGAAGACTATCCACCTACAAGATCACCATCATTTTCTATACTTTCAGAGTTATCTGCCAAAGATAGTGTTTCAGTCATATCATGTATGTCACATTGCCACAGTATATCACCTGTAGCACAAAGAAAAAAAAAATCTCCATCATCCAGGAACAACCATAGATAAATCTGTGATAAGAACCAGCAGATTACAAAAAGGGGATACATCAGGAAATGCACACACAGCAGAATACTTACAAGACGTAGCAGTAAAAGTGATAACAAACTGTTATAACAAACGGTGAAAAAAGATTCAAATGTCTAGTACGCAGCTTGGTCACAGACAATGCTGCAAATGTATCCAAGATGAGAAGAAATTATTTAAAAGAGAGTCCCAAGCTAATAACATACGCTTGCAGTGCTCATTTGATGCACCTCCTAGCCAAAGACTTCAGGGTTCCAGAAATAAAGGCTAATGTTGTTGAAATTGCAAAATACTTCCGTAACAACCACTTTGCAGCAGCTGCTCTGAAAAAAGTGGGAGGAACCAAGCTAACTCTCCCACAAGACGTGCGAAGGAACTCAGCAGTGGCCTGTTTTGAGCACTATATCAAGAACTGGCTTAATCTGATAACAGTTTGTGAACAAAATGGTGAAATAAATAGATGGCAGTGTCACAGCCAAAGTTCTCAACATTGGCCTTAAGAGAAATGTTGAACACATGCTGAGAACCCCGAAGCCTATTGCTGTAGCCTTGAACAAAATGCAGGGAAATAGCTGTTTTATTGCCGACGCTGTTGAAATCTGGAAGGAACTGAGTGAGATCTTAAAAAGAGAAATATGCAATGACAGAGTTAAATTACAAGCATTTAAAAAAAAATGAATGGGACAAGCACTAAATATTCTCAACATTCGGTACTAGGTCAAACCTTGACTGCTGAAGAAGAGGAGTTGGCTATGACATGAACATTCAGCAATCATCCCTCCATAATGCCAACTATAATAAACTTCAGAGCTAAGGGTGAACCATTCAAGAAATAGGTTTGCTGATGATGTTTTAAAGAAAGTCACACCAGTGAACTGGTGGAAGTCACTTATGCACTTGGATTCAGAGACTGTTGAAGTGAGAATCTCACTTTTAACAGCAGTAGCTTCTCCTGCCGGTGAAGAAAGAATATTTTCTTCCTTTGGACTAATTCATTCCAAATTGAGAAATCGTTTGGGACCTGAAAAAGCAGGAAAGCTTGTTTTTCTTTTCCAGATTATGAACAAACAGGAAAATGAAGGTGAAGACGACTGAGTTAGCTGCAGAAACCAATATGTTAAGTTTCTCATGTTGACCTGGCTGACATAATCGATTTAATTTTTGTTGTTGTTTTTTTAAATTTCATTTAACTATTTTAGTTAAAAACAAATTTTAACAAAAACAAACCTCATTTTAAAAAACTTGAAAGTTCAACTAAATTCAAAAATTCATATGCTTGTTTTGTTAAAATATTATATGCTTGCTGTTGAAGAAAAAAAAATCCAGAATACAGAACGTTGTTGTTTTAGTTAAATAAAACAATTTAAATGTCTGCCTGGTGATGTTCTCCTCCTAATACAGCATGGCAAGAAAATTCTGGAAATATTAATGATTAACCTGTTGAATTGGAGATATTTATTAAATCATTGGGAGGTGAACTATCTGCTTCAATTACCTTTGGTAAATGAAATAACCAAATCATTCATTATCTGATATAGCTGTAAAACTAATCTGAAAAGTTTTCAAAATAAATCACTTTAAAAAATGTATAGTGCGTACCTTCTAAAAATGAAACCTACATCTATCTCTGAGTTGTGATGAATATGTATTAAAATTATAACAACCAACACGAATGCACTTTTATGTAGAAATTCATGATTAAATCAAGTCTTCCTGACCAACGATTTAAATCATGATTCAACTAAGACATACAACAATGTGCCCTGCATTCCAGCGCACCAAAGTTTGAAAGTGGTGCTAACTTACAAAAGACATGCTAGAATGAAAGGAGAGGAATCATGGGAATTTGTTACTGTGACCCCAAATCCCAGAATTCCAACAGCTTCTGGTCGATATCCCACAATATGCCATCAGAAAAATCCCAGAATGTACAGAACTCAGCAGCAGGACAGAACACCTGTCTGGAATGCTGAATGCTTAGACAGAAAAAAAAAATTATTGCCATGTATATGCACTGATTTGGAGGCAAGTAAGTAAAAGCCAGACATGTGGATGAAATTATTGCAGGATAGTTAATCCACAAGTTAGCACGCACAAATCTAAATCTACAGAAAACTTATGTAGACAAGGCATTAGCAATAAACAAGTATTTTATGACACTTTCGATGGGTCATTTTGAAGACTCACTTCATGTTGGCTTTTCAACATTAAACTGATATAGCAGATACTTAGCAAATATAATTATTGAAGGTATGTCCAATTAATCAACATTTCGCATTTAAAAGAAAAATATGCTGATGATAGGATAGCAAACTGTGACTACATAGTGCCACCTATCAATATAACTTCCTCTGACATTAAATATTTCAGGGGAATCTCTGCCCAAATATTTATTAAAAATCACTGAAATTAAATACAAAAAAAATTAAGCAGTACATGTTTACTGCCAAGTTTTAAAGAAAGTTAAACCAGTTCATTGATTTGAGCCTCTTCTGTGGGTGTGGGGAATATTTCTTTCATTTCAGTTTATTTGACTAGTTCAGTTCAATGACAAGTTCAATTGAAGTTAAGAAACCAACTGGAGCTTTGAAAAACCAGGAAAAAAGTTGTTTTCCTCTTCCAAACTATGAATAAAAACTAGATGCAAGAGGATGAGCTCTGCTAGTTCTAAAGTCTTGAAAGACACAGTGACAGAAACAAAATCAGTTCAATATACTAACTACAAAAAAATCGTTCCTTTGTTCAATAAATCAGTTTTTTAAATGCAAAACATTATTTTGATAAATATCTCTTTTTGTCTTCTGCATCCAGTACATTTAAGATAGCTTTATTCAATAAAAAGTTAAAGTGATTTTTTGTGCATTTAATTTGAATTTTCATTAAAATGGAGCTGGACAAAAAAAAACAGTCTAGTAAATAAGAAATGCATCGTTCATCATTTTCTAAGATAAAAATGTAAATTAAGCTATATAATTGCTTATATACGTGTATAGATATAAAACAACTTCCTGATTAGCAAAAAGAAGCACCGAATTTAATGTAAAGGCTATATTCAGTTGCAAATCAACATGTCCTAGTGATTACCAAACATCGAGAACCTACCTTTTAATTATTTTCCTATAGTAAAGTACAAATGCAAAACATGATTAAAATTGATTATTTAAATCAATCCACCCTGGTGCAGGTCTCAAGGGAAACAATATTGCAATGTGATTGGCCTGCCTCTGTGACCAATGAAATGGTGATAGTGACACCACCAGAGCCAGTAGTCTACCAGAAAAATCAGGCCACAGGAGGGAAAAAAAATACCATCTCTCATTGAAGGATCCTAAAGCATTTAATATAAAGGCCCACAATACCCATACAAGATAAGTAATTAAGAGCTAAAACAATCTGACAAGTCAGAATTTTGCCTTTTTTCTTCAAATATCACAGAAGTCTCTCCCGCCTTTTTAAATCTGAAGTTATTCACAACTTTCTTCCTCTGCAAAACATTTGTACAATTCAGTTGAACACTGCCCAACTAACCAATGCAATGTAAGTTTCAAATAGCATATTTGATTGAAATATTTGCCAGTCATAGTGTGTTGGTTAGTTATATAAAGACATCCTACCAGGGAAAAGCAGAAATACAGTATATTCCTCTTCTTACCAACCTCTCAGTTCCCAGCAAAAAGTTGCCATTATCCAGCAGCTGACATTAAGCAATAAGGCGCTATTTTTGAGCCCATGCATACCTGAATGGGTGTGGAAGAACAATCCACTGAAACTGTAGAAACTTAGCTACTGTATAAGTTTCACTTCGCTACAATATAAAAAAAAAATTAAAAAGTATAAACAAAGGTGTCATAAGTGTTACACTGCAAGAAGCAGAGCAAACTTAAATCTTGGTATATACTGTGTAGTACTTATGTGAGACATGGGGGTGAAGCAGCACACAATTTTATGATCAAATAGTCAAATTTAAAATAAAAACAAAAAATAATTTAAAATATGTCCAATGTTGCATGCTTTTTATGTTCTGCGACCTCTAGCTGTAAATTCTTCTCAATTTTGCATGCAGCCTTGTAGTCACTGTCAACGTCACAATACTGGAATATCCTGCGGAAAATGTCCACTGCACATATTTGTTCTGGAAGCAAAGTTTGTTATGTGACACATTTCTCTCTTGTGGCTTTTCAGCCTCTAGGTGCTAAACAGACACAAGTTTGGCATCTGTGAGTCACCTCCTGTCTCCAGGTGACTGTCAAACTCAATAATGGCTTCAAATTACTCTGCTGTTAGATTACTGGGACAACACTTTGTCCACCAGGCCAGTATTTTCTGTGGATGATTCAAACCCTCTCTTTCTGAAGCAGTTGTAAACAGTCTTGGGAAGAACAGCACCCATGACTCCTTAGCGAGATGTGCTGCATCAATTAAAGGATATTTTGTTTTGCAACATCCACCACTTGTAGGTGTAGGTCAGCATCAAGAGAGGCAACGATACACACATTCAGATGAGTCTGATAGTGACTTCTGAAGTTCTTTATTACACACCATGTCCATCAACTGCATGCCTGATGTGGTGTTGGGAGGCAAAAATTTTAAACACAATATGTGACAGCTGCAACTAAGTGACCAGGATAGCTGTTAATCAACAGGCACATGTGACTATTTGTAGGTGCAGCTCCCTGTTCAAAGTCTTCAACCACTCTTCAAATAAACTAGTCATCCAGGCATTGGCAGAGTTTCTGTAGCTATGGGCAGTTCTGAATGATCTTTAAGGAAACAAAACTGGTGCTTGCTCTTTCCAGTCCCCATATGAAGCAGTTTTCTCTGTCCCAGCCATGTATGCACAACATAGCAATGTAATGAGGCCCCTGGCTTTTTTTCTCCCCTCCTGCAAACTCTTTCTTCACCAAACCAAGGCCTCTGTCTAGAAAGCCAGGCAGAAGAGAGCAAACTTAGCAATGAAGAAGTCACACGGCTGGAACCGGACTAGAAAGCTGGCCAGGGTGTCCGCCCTCCAAATCAGAGCTGCTGGAAGGTGAGTGTCTTGTTTCCTGCCATGCTCCTTACACTGAAGAACATAGGGTTGGCCTTTCCAGCAACTAAGCCAGCCATCAGAAGGGTTGAACTCCTTTCCCTGAGCTGCTGCCAGGTGAGCTGCTTTCTGTTTCAATATCAGCATGGAAAAATCAAGCACTTTGGCCAGGTATATGCTGAAACCAGAGCCGCAAGACTTCACTAATGTCACTAACGTCCACCTCCTTGCCATTGTGTTGCTACTTGAAGCCTTGGTTTGTGCTGCTCTCATGCTCCTATTAAAATATCACTGCTATTCTTAACAATGCACAAAACAGATTTCAAGACACCAAGCTTCTCAGCTACCCACTCATGCGTAGAACTGGGCTCACATAGGGCCTCCAGAACCTTAGCTTGGTCAGTGAGAGAGGGCCACATGTTTGGAAGCCATGACATTGCAGAAGTGCTCTGCTGCCCAGGTTGAGAGCCAGAAAATCGATTACAGGTAGGACCTCTCTTCTAAAAAGTTAATAAGTGGTATTCCTGTTGCCAATATCTAAATCCTATTAATATCAAAGTCAATGGGATGGGATCAGTTCCTGGCAAATTGTTGCTATTAAGGGGAAGTTGTTAAAATTGTGATTGCTATTAAGCAGAATCCACCGTAAAATGTTATTTGACTAAATCACACAGCATAAATGGCAAATTTTACAATCAAGTGTACTATTAGAATTGAGCTTTCATAGGATTTACCATCATGAAGTCTGAGAGTTCAGTTATGCATCAGAGGTTGTTCATACAATTAAGTCAAAATTCACTTCTGACTTAGATTAAATATTTCAGGATTTCCCCAACCCTATAAGGGGCTCAGCTACAGTAAGCAATACCAACTTTATAAATGTACCATAATTGGGAAATTCCACCCATGTTACACGGAAATTCCATCCACAGCAGGTGGATGCAAACTCCCGTATCCCTTTGGCTTTGAAAGAATGTTTCTAGTGTCCAAACACGGCACTAAACACCATGGCCTTGTTTTCACTGGGGAGGTGGAGAGGGGAAGGTGTGTTCTTAACTCAAGTTAGCTAATTTAAGGTAAAATCCTAATGAGGATTAGGTAATTTGTAATCTTCACATAAATTAACTTGTGTTAAGACTACCAATGGTCTTGTCTTCAATCTTCTCTAGGATTTTATCTCAAGTTAGTTAATTCACCTCTCCCTCTCTCATCCCCCGTGAAGACAAGGCCCATAAGGTAAGATATATTTCCTTAGTCTATGGCGTAAAGAAGCATCACTACCAAGAGTGTAAAAACAAACCTGAAACTCATGACCAGACACCCCTCCGTTTAATTGCATCTCTTACCTGAACAGATACAATGGTGTATACTTTTCTTTTAATTTTAAAAATAGTCTCGTCAATTATCCTGAGCTGCAAAGCTTTCTATATTTCTTTAACATTACTAATTGGTTAATAGGCACATTCTTAATTCTGAAACAATACAAATTAAGGTTCTACAAAGTTGGCTTCTCATGCCATAGGAGACAAGGCCTCCACACAAGGTGTAGAGTATCTAAAACTTGTAGGACAGAGACCCCCCCACTTCTCCCCCACGCCAAAATATTTAGTGTCAGATTAAGTTATGACTTGGTTACATGTGTCTAGTCCGACTTCCTGTGTAACACAGGCCATAGAAATTCCTCCAAAATAATTCCTAGAGGATATTAATGCATACTGCCTTTCAATTTCATTTAACGTTCTTTTGTTTTTATACCAATGCTATGCAAACAGCCGATGCTGATTATGACTAAGGCTACGTTTTAGACACAGGTATTTTCAGTAAAAGTAATGGATGAGTCATGGGCCATAAACAAAAATTTAAGGTCTGTGACCTGTCTATAACTTTTACTGTATACCCTTAACTAAAACTTGGGAGGGGGGGGGTCGCACACAGGTGCTCTTGGGGGGGTCCAGGGTGCTGCGGGTTGGCCCAGGACTCCTGCTGGTGCAGGGGGAGTGCCTAAGCCACAGTGCACAGCCCAGGGAACCCTTTTTGGGGGGTTGGGGGGGAAGGGAGGGCAGGCCATGGCGCGCGGCCTGGGATCCAGGACCCCCACAGGTGCTGGGGGGGTTGGTGAGGCTCGCAGGCTCCCTACCTGGCTCTGTGTCCCTGCAGCTTCTAGGGGGAGGGGTGGCCAGGGGGGCTCTGCATGCTGCTCCCGTCACAAGCACCAGCTCCGCAGGCACAGCTCCCATTGGCCGGGAACTGCAGCCAATGGGAGCTGCGGGGACAGCGCCTGCTGGCAGGGGCGGCGCACGGAGCCCCTCTGGCTCCTGCACCTAGGAGCTGCAGGGACATGCCAGTGGGAGCCAGGGAAACCCCCCCCCCCCAGGTAAGCACACCCCACACCCCAACCCCCTCCCACAGCCAAACTGCCCCGGGGCTGCCAGGCTCTGGCTGGCCTTGAGCCAGCACCTGTCACTGCAGAAGTCACGGAATCCATGACTTCTGTGACAGACACGCAGCCTTAATTATTCATAGATTCAAGGACTGGAAGGGACCTCGAGAGGTCATCGAGTCCAGTCCCCTGCCCGCATGGCAGGACCAAATACTGTCTAGACCATCCCTGATAGACATTTATCTAACCTACTCTTAAATATCTCCAGAGATGGAGATTCCACAACCTCCCTAGGCAATTTATTCCAGTGTTTAACATCTTTGAGGTCTCAGATTAGACTAAAAACAAAATTTCCCACACCAACCTCCTATAGCATCAATACAGGATGCAATAAAGGTTGTTTGGGTGTCATTTCCATACCTTAAAGTGTTTGATTTCCTTTAATCAAACACTAAATCTGAATTCCTTCAGTTTCCAATGCTGGTGGGATAATTAGCCTTGTACTTGTTTTTACCTTAAAGTTACTGATAAGTACTTTGTCTGGGAATATTTGTATTTAAAATTTCATACATTAACACTGAATAAGAAACTTGGAAGAACGCTACCATATGATACCTCTATTTAGTTGAAGATATGTAAGAATTTGTTTGTTTCTTTTCATTTTAAGGCCAGAAGCAATTTAAAGCAGCTGGAGCATACTGGTCACTTAAACCCAGGTTCACAGCTGTTTCACGTTATGAAATGCAAGGCAGCTGGAGCATATTAGTGAATCTAAGTCTTAATTTGCTAGCATACAGCCATCAAACTTTTAGGAACAGAGAAAACGGGATCAACTGACACAGAGGAGAGCCAAGTAGTTGAAGACAAGACAGAACATCAAAAGTCATTGTGACAGTCTGTAACCTTATGTTCACTCCTTTTACAAGACTAAGATACATTTTGTAAAAAGTATGCTTTGTGAAAAGTATGGTTGATCATCGAAAACTCAATTGTTGATCATTATTGTCTTGTGTGTGGCAACATTGTATTTAAAAAGCACCTCTCACTGACATAGCGCTGTCCACAATGGCACTTTTATCGGTGAAACTAATGTCAGTCAGGGGACTATTTTTTTCACACCCAGGACCAACAAAAGTGCTTGTGTAGACAAAGCCTGATACATAGTCCAAGTTTGCAAAAACAGCCACAAACCAGTTCTTCAGAAAGAAAGGGCAAACTGACAGCTCAGCCAGGTGTCAACAAGATCAAATGGACTATCACCTGGTCAAGTGGCCATTCTTTGGCAAGAAAAAAGGTGTGAGCAAGAAATTTACATCTTGGCAAAGAAACAGCTGCAGGTTCTCATCTCCACAGACTTTGTCTCCTGAACCTCATCTGGAGACGATTTTCAAAGAAAAAAAAAAACTATAAGAAAGGGGGACACCCCAAAATATTCCTCCCTTTCTCTCTGCCCATGGCATCAACACCTGAAGGATAAGGAAATTAACACTGAACTGGGGGAGGGGGTCCTAGCTGAAAGGATCCACCCAGTAAGACTGCTGAAGCATGTGGCAAGAGAAACCTTTGCTTTGAATTCACTCTAGCTTGTTAAGCTAGGTGTTAGCTACATTTTACCTTTTATTTCTTTGTAACCAATTCTGACTTTTATGCCTCATAACTACAGAAAGATTTTAAGTGTTTACAAGTAAATAAATTTGTTTTATTGTTTTATCTAAACCAGTGTGTGTTCGGGAAACTTTATTTGGGATAACAGGATTTGTGCATATCATTTTCTATTAATGAAATTACAGACTTTATATGACCTTGTATTGTTCAGGAGGGTGCTGATAGTACAAGACACACACTTCTGGGGGGAAGTCTGGGAATGGGAACTTGCTAGTGTTGCCCTGCAGTGTAGTTCCTGAGTGGCTGGCTATAAACACTCATACAGTATATCTGGGAGTGATTTACATGCTGGAGGCGGTGTGGGAGCAGACCAGGAGAGGTTGCTCTTACAGTGAAGCAATGTAAAAGGCACCCCAGGTTGGAGAATTGAGGGGACACAGCTATCCATCTGTCCAGATTGTACCCTGTGTAATGTCACAGTCATACATACATTGCCCTCTTCAGGAAACAGTCTTGCAGTATTACACCTTGCACTGTAAGCCTGCTTCAAAGGTATGCATTCAAACCCAGCCATATTTATGCCATACTTGTTTACAATTGATAGAAAACTCCACAAATTCCTCTGTATTACCAGAGACCTTTTTACCTAGCTCCATACAAGGTTTGCAAGACACAGAGGCATCTGTAAACCAAACAGACCCAATATAGATTACCAGGTATGGAATTACAGATGGTTGATTGCAAACTTGATAAACCTCAACAGAACATAAATCTTATTTTCTGACAGACTCTACACAAAGAGCAGAAGTTACAATAATTTGACTAGTAAGTTTCCACAGTAAAACTTAACATGAAGAGAAAGCATTTTGAAAATCTGATATACCATGATTGCTTCTAGCTACTTTCTTATACTTGCTGTACAACACACCTTATTCAATCACACTTGCAGTTAGAACAATAAAGCAATTTACATTTTTGCTTAATACATCCATTCGCCAGAGCCATGACTCCTAGTCATGGTTGGAAGTGTCATTGGACAGGCCAGGGTAATACTTATGCTAAAGTAGCTGGCTTCTGCCTAGTCTTTGGTTGCTAATATGTCCTTACGTGGACTTGCTTAATAATGCTTATAGCTGTTGTACAGGACAAAGGTGATTTTTTTTAATTTTTTTTTTTTTTTTTTTTTTTAAACAGAATGTACTGAGCTGAAGGACATTACATAGATAAGAGGAAGTTATCAGTACAATGAACACACAAAATGTACTGCCAAGAAGTCCCTACATTGGTAAGAGGTGAAAGGCCTGGCCAGCATGCATGATTAGTGGTAATAAGAAAAGAAACATGACAGAGAAATAGCATGGGCAGAAAAATGTATGTAAACTGAAGCTTGCACATGGTATTGTATTTGCTATGTAAGACAATGCTTAATGTTGACTGGATGGTCATATAATCTGGAATGGTATAGATGTTAGAATGAAAAGGGAAATTTCTTGTGACCCATCTATCCCCCAGGAGAAGGTAACTGATCAATTTATTTTTCTGTGTAGCTGTCATTCATTGCTTTTATAGTAATTGCAACTGCAAAGCCATATTTTTGGTTCAAACAAAGGTCTGAATTAATAAACCTGAGTGTCTTGGCCCCAAGCGTGTGGTAAAACTCACCCAACATTAGTACAGTTTCATTCCATATGTGGTATTACCACCACTGCAGCACCAGCATTACATATAACTAGCTTCATAAGCAGTAGTTTTCAACTTCATCCTAGGTGTAGGCATAATGCATTATGTGACTCTGGTTCAGTTTGGTCAAGAGTTTTCTTATGTCACAATGGACCTGAACTATAATGCGGTAAGTGTTGAAAGGAGATACATTGTATTCTCAATAAGGTAAGCAGGGATTCAACTTCTTTGTGAAGTGGGTGTGATGAGTCATCCCTGAGCCAGTGAGTGTTCTGAGGTAATTACCTGCAAGTCCTCTGATAGGCCCATGCTAATGAACCAGGGCCCAGACAATCCACAAGCAAGGGCCTAACTTTAGGAGACCCCAAAACAAGGTATACAGGCTCCTTAGGAAACAAGCCACTTCAGCCTGCACAAGACTGCTACCTTGTGTGACCGGATCCCCAGCAGGGCCGGCTTTAGGCCAATTCCACCAATTCCCCCGAATCGGACCCCGCGCCCAGTGGCAGGGCCGCCCAGAGTGGAGGGGCAAGTGGCAGAGAATCCCTTCCCTGGCTAGAGGCGCCTTTTTAATTTTTACTCACCTGGCGGCGCTCTGGGTCTTTGGCGGCACTTTGGTGGTGGGTCCTTCAGTGCCGCCGAAGACCCGGAGCGAGTGAAGGACCCGCCACCAAAGACTAGGAGCACGGCCTAGTGAGTACAAGCCCCACGTTTGTTTGTTTTTTTTTGTCATCCCTGTCGGGGCCCCATCGAAACTGTTCAAATCGGGCCCCACACTTCCTAAAGCCGGCCCTGATTCCCAGGGTACAACCTGGAACTGGGGTACTGCTGTGCCCCCTTAACTCTCCAGTATGAGCTGTCTCTCACAATACTTTACTAGCAGCAAACCCCTCCAGGTACTGTGATCACTCAGCACAACAGCATGTGGAGCCCACCAGATAAGATTGCCAGACACTCGCGAATCACACCACCCAACTTCCCCCAGCTTTCCAAACTTACACCCCAGAACTGTACCATCTTGCCCTGGTCTGAAGCCTAACCAGTGTAAGTTTATTACCTAGTCCGCCCCTCCTCAATGTGGAGAGGACATACACAAGCCTTTGTAAACTGAGCTGAGATTTCCCAAGCACTTCAGCCAAAACACACTGTTTTAGGTAAATATAAAACAGATTTATTAACTACAGAAAGATAAATTTTAAGTTATTATTATAAGTGGCAGGCATAAAAGGTCAGAGATAGTTACCAAGAAAATCAGTCTAAATCTTAAACCTTATTAGATCAAGCAGTTCTCACCCCACTAGAAGTTACGGTACTTAATACAAAGGCTTCTCTCTCTATCCTGGGGCCAGTCTCCTCAGTTGAAGTCAGTCTTTTCAGCATTCTTGTTGCTTCAAGTGTAGGTGGGGGAGGAGAAAGGCCAAGGCACGATGCCACTGTCCCTTATTTCATATCCTCAGTTCACGTGCTTGACTAGCCCAGACACGTCCTGGTGGGCTTTGATGAGTCACAGGGTTGAGCAATCTCCCTGGTATGGTCTTGTGCAACTGAGTCCTAGAGTTGAGCAGTCCCCATTGTGTGGTGCTTGCGCAATTGTCATTGAATTGTAAATCCCTTGATTACAACTCCCCCGATGATTAATGGTCACTGAACACCCTCCTAGGAGTGGTTTGCCTTCTTTGTCTGTCACTAGCAAACTTATAACACATTTCAATAACAACCATATAGCAAAATCTCATAACTTAATAAATACTAATGATATACTTTTTTTTTTTTTCATAACAATGGGTTTCAGCAGATCATGACTCTTCATATGACATCTTACATGGCATGCTTTGTATGAAATATATCATAATTACATGACAGGCGTGAATATGGGGGTTCCAACGTGCTGTTTTGATGTACAGAGTGCCACACTTTGCCAGGATTCCCAGCTGCCTGGTAGTTCTGACAAACTGCTCCTCAGACTGTGCCTGTTCCTGCCCCAGCCTGCGCTGGCATCCCGGCCAGCCTTACAGTGGAGGGAAAAAAGCAACCTTAACCAAATCTTTAAACTACAGTTGCAGCCATCACTTCCACAATCATAAAAAAAGGTAAAGACAGAAGTAAAAAGAACAGGAGTACTTGTGGCACCTTAGAGACTAACAAATTTATTAGAGCATAAGCTTTCGTGGGCTACAACCCACTTCTTCGGATGCATATACAGACAGAAGTGTTCAATCTACGCTTTCCATTTTTTTCATTTTATGTACTTCTACCATACGTCCCCTCTTATTCAAATAATCTCTGAACAGTCCGAATCTTTTCACTCTTTCCCTACATCTTATCTGTCTCCTGACTATGGACCTCTTCTATATTTAACTTGTCAGTTTGGATTCACGTTTCATTTGGACTGTGTTTGCTCATGACCTCAAAACTCAAGAGAATACACCAACAAAAGATGATTATATGACCTAACCCCACTGTCATGGTTACAGGGCTGGCTGTAACCCTATCCCCTTTCTAGTCTCTGAATGCACCACCTCATGTGTCAGGCCACATGCCTTTACCTCTCCTGGGTGGAGCTCTGCAATCCTTCCACCCCTAGAGCAGGCCCTGGGCTAGAACAACCTATATATCAACAATGCTTACCCAATAAGTTTGACTGGGTTCAGCCCATGTCGAAGTCTAATGCCTTTAGCATATGTAGTGACCAAACCATCTTCTTAAAACCAAAGTGTTTATTTCACAGTAGAAACAAAACTTGCAGAGAAAATTTTTTAAAACAAGTCTACATGCAAGTCTATCTTACCTAAAGGCTCACCATCCTCTTATGGATTCAAATAATACAAGATGTCAAGTAATCATTCATGAGAAAGAAAACACATTGACCCACAGAGCTCTTTTCACCATATCTGGTTTATCTAATTGATAAGCTAAAGACACATGTAACCAAGTCATTGACAGAAAACATCTGTAAGGAGTAGTTCCTGATAATGAGCTATTGGGAGAGGAGTTTAACTTAACTTATCACAGAGAACATCTGCCCTTCAGTAACAAGCAGTCCCTTTCTTGTGGTTCCACCTAGTTTTGCGGGTTGGCTAGGAGGAAGTAAAATATTCAGAGCTAGAGTTCTGACCTTGCCCCTTAACAATCCTTGTTTGCTGAGGGATGGCTTATGTTGAGCTATTCTATTCTCTTCCTGCTTCCCCCTACCCCCACTTTAGTGTCTCCTATTGCAGTGGTTTTCAAACTGCGGGTCGCGACCCAGTACTGGGTCGCAGAACGTAAGGCACTGGGTCGCAGTGGCTCTGGTCAGCACCATTGACTGGGCCGTTAAAAGTCCCATTGGCAGTGCTGCCTGGCTAAAGCAGGCTAATCCCTACCTGTTCTGACACTGCACTGCGCCCTGGAAGTGACCAGCAGCAGGTCCGGCTCCTAGGCGAGGGGGGAAGGGAGGAGGGCAGGGTTCCCGGCCAATGGGAGCCAGGGGGGCGGTGCCTGCGGGTGAGAGCTGTGCGGAGCCGCTTGCGCACCTCTGCCTAAGAGCCGGACCTGCTGCTGGCCACTTTTGGGGCATAGCACGGTCCATGGTGCCAGGACAGGCAGGAAGCCTGCCTTAGCACCCCCACTGCACGGCTGACCGGGAGCCACCGAGGTAAGCCCATGCCCCAATCCCCTGCCCTAGCCCTGAGCCCCCCCCAAAAACCCAGAGCCCCTTCCTGCCCCCAAACCCCTCATTCCCGGCCCCACCCCACAGCCCTCACCCCCAGCCCTGAGCCCCTACCACACTCCAAACCACTCATCCCCAGCTCCATTGGGTCGTGGGCATCAACAATTTTCTTCAACTGGTGTGGGGATGTAAAGTTCCATGAGAGGGTAAGGGTCACGATGGGACACTTGCCTGGCAATAAATCATGGCCTTATGTAAGGTCCCCTGGTGGTTATATAAGATGAGGCCTTACGTAAGGTCCCCTGGTGGTTATATAAGATGAGGCCTTATGTAAGGGCCCCTGGTGGTTATATAAGATGAGGCCTTATGTAAGGAACATCTGAACCAATCGATGTGGGGCTATACATGTGATAAACACATGATTCTCCTTCTTGTCCAATCGGTAGATGTGTGATTATAGCCTAATTGTGTTATGTAATGTTGAGAAAGAATATAAAAGAAAGCTTGTAATAAACAGAGTTCAGTTCAGCAAGAAGGATTATAAAAGAAAGCTTGTAATAAACGGAGTCAGCTTGCAACCACATTGGTCGTGTGCTTTGTCCTCCCCAAATGGAACCCCACAAACTGGGTTGCCAAAAAAGTTTGAAAACCACAGTCCTATTGAACTAAGTTTACTCATGGAGTAACCATCCCAATAATAGGTCTACCTACATTATTACAGAGCAGCTCTAATTTTGTTACACCTTCTTTTACCCCACAATAAATATATCAACTTCACTCATTTCCATCCCAAGCTGCTTGTTTGAGCTTTTCTTCAGGATGAATTTATGCATAAGAAAGGAGATCAGGAAATTATTTTTAAACTGTTTCCCCCATTTTTTTGATAAACTACTGACATAGTACTAGATTTCTGCTACTATGTATCTATTTCCTAGAAATATACCAGAGACCAAAGATCTTTACAATCTTCACATTTCCTTACAGACAACTTCATCTTGGTGCAAACAAGGTCACACCTATAAAAGGTGTAAAAATAAAAAAAAATTCCATCTATGGCTGCTTAAAAGCTTGCTCTTAACATGATTCAAATAGTTAAACTTCGGGACACAAACAACTTTCTCACCACCAAATGACAGATCTTTTACTCTGCCATACTTCTTTTCTCCCTACCACAAGCCCTTCTCAGCTATCTTTTGCAGTACGGAGCAAATCAAATCTCTTCAACGTGCAAAAGTGATCAGTAAGAAGATGCAAAACCACCAACATATCCACATCACAAACTTCACTGCACTGTTCGGCTTTCTCGCCTTCTGTTTAGGACATGCAACTTGTTACAGACGATTATGGGTGTGGCTCCAAAAGGAAATAATAGAAGCTCCTTCCAAGAACCAGAGCTAGATCGAGAGAGTCAAGTGCCGGAGAACACCATGCGGAGAGCAACCCAGCAGCGTGAGGGGGGTGGAAGATGTACAGGGTATCAGAGGGTTTTCCCGTCTCTCGTTTCTAACAACACAGGACGCACCGCACGAACAGCGGCAATGATGAGGTTCCCCGACAAAAGAGTGGTAGTAAAAAAAAAAAAAAAAAAGAATCACAAGCCCCCCATTTGCTCCTGGAAGTTGCCTGCAGAGCAGACACAACAGAGGGGCGGGGCTCCCTTTCAATACCCCCCCCCCGTATCGCGACATGACCCAGGCACTCACTCACCACCGTGACCAATTCATCCCTACACAACGGCCACGGTGGGAGCGGCCAGAGACCCACAGGCCTCTCCCCCTGCCCGCCAATGGGCGGCGACCCACGCGAGCACCTGCCCTCCCCTTCCACAGGGGGCCGCCGCGGCGCTTGAGAGAGCGGTCGCAAGAGCGGCGCCTCTCGGCTTCCAGCGGCGACGGGCTCCTCGCCCTCCAGCTCCGTGGCGACGCGGCAGCCCCCTGGGCGAGCAGCCCGGCCTGGGGTGGGATACGGCGGGGCGGGCAGAGGGGCACTTACCCGGTGTGCAGTGCAGGGGTGAGGTCGGCGAAGGGACGGGCGAGCAGGGGGACGCCGGCGGCTGCGGCTCTTTGGGGGTGCCCGGGCCGGGGGACGGGGACGGGGCGGCGGGGGGCAGCATGAGGTAGCGGTCGGGCTGTGGCAGGCAGCGCAGGCAGAAGGAGTGCAGGCAGGGCAGCAGCTTGGGCCGCCGGCTCTGGATGTGCTGCGCGCACACGGCGCAGGTGTCCAACAGGTTGAGCTGGGCCGCCTCCCCGCCGCGCTCCGCAGGGCCCTGCCGGCTCTCGGCCTCGTTCTCCCCGCTCAGCGCCGCGGCCCCCGCTCGATCCGCCGGCCAGGCCCCCGCCGCCTCCATTGTCCTTGCGCCGCCCGGCGCCTCCCGCCTCGGGGGTGGGGGGAGAGCGACTCCACCGGCCGATCCCCACCCGAGACCCCGGGCCGCGGCGCCCACGAGCGGACCCTGCCCCCTCCGCCCGCCGCGGTGTTTGTTATCCTCGGAGGTTGCAACTGCACCCGCGCGACACGGCCAACGGCTAGCCGGGCCCCGCCCCCTCCTAGGAGATGGGTCTCCGCGTAGCCCCGCCCCGCTCCTCCCACTGGCTCAGCCCTTTCCCCTTCACCGGGCGCTGGAGACCCCGCCCACCTCCGCATAGCTCCACCCGCCACACCACCCCCTCTGCGTACGGATACCCGCCCTCCCCCCTTCGCCACTCACACAACCTGTTTCACTGCTCTACAGCCAAAATGCTTCTGAAATAAATGTTGTCAAACTCTACTAATTCTGGGTCACTGAGAACGAAAATGATGCTTAAAATTGTTGATTGGCTCTAGTTTTCAGGATATGCTATTGGGTCAGTATATACGACCCTTGACTTGGGAATGGCAGAGTGAGTTATAAAGGGAAGGGATCTCAATTTAAACCAGAAATGACTAAAATACATCTTTGACTGGATCTATGAATAAATCTATGACTCAGTTTGGACAGTACTTGCTTTTTAGGCAAAACAATGAATGATGCAATCTGAAGCTGGTATTGCGTCATACATGATATGAATTGCATCATGTTATTCCTAGAAGTCATGGATGATGCAATCATAACGAAGCTTACATCACTCTGCTGAACAAATTGCCCTATATCAGCTCTAGAAATCATACAGTGTCGTGCTCTCTTATTTGTCAGTGTTTGATTTTGCAAAGGGACACATTTCTGTTTAGCCAAAGTGAGCAGAGATGCCTCGTACTTGTGTGAACAGTGCAGATAACTTCTGCTATGTTTGTGGTGAAGTGACTTCTGCATCACAAAAGTGCAGTATAACCACTATGGTTAAGAAAGCCTATCACCTTTATTTTGGCTGCAAAATTGGAGATCAGGACAAGAGGTGGGCCCCACACATGCTGCAACACTTGTGCAACGAATCTTCGCCAGTGGTTGAACAGGAAAAGGAAATCTATGCCTTTTGCAGTGCCAATGATTTGGAGAGAGCCAACAGATCATACCAGCAATTGTTACTTCTGCATGGTGCCTCCAGTTGGGAAAGGTGTGTCAAAGAAGAAAAAGTGGACTGTGCATTATCCAAACATTCCATCAGCTATACGCCCAGTACCCCACGGAGAAGGACTGCCGGTTCCTGATGCACCAGAATCATTCTCACTTGAGTCAGATGAGGAAGAAGAAGAGGATGAAACTTCTGGTCCTGAACCATCAATGTCACAGGACCCACATTTTCTCCCATCCTCCTCCTCTGAACCACACCTCATAACACAAGGTGAACTGAATGACCTTGTCAGGGATTTGGAACTACTCAAGAGTAAAGCAGAGCTGTTGGGCTCCAGACTACAGCAGTGGAATCTCCTGGCAGGTGATGTTAGGGTTTCCATGTTCCGTGACCGTCAAAAGGATCTTGTCCCATTCTTCTTCATGGAAGGTGATCTTGTAGCCTGCAACAACATCGATGGTGTGATGGCAGCCCTCAACATCGTTCACGATCCAGATGAGTGGAGACTGTTCATTGATTCATGGAAGACGAGTCTTAAAGCTGTTTTACTGTGTAATGGCAATGTTTTGCCATCAATTCCAGTTGGTTATGCAGTCCATATGAAGGAAACCTATGACAACATGAAACAACTTTTGAGATGCATAAACTATGACCAACATCAGTGGCAGCTTTGTGGCGATTTGAAGGTTGTTGCTCTCTTGCTTGGTCTGCAGACTGGATACACAAAGTACTGCTGTTTTCTCTGCGAATGGGATAGTCGTGCAAGAGATTCCCACTACATCAAGAAAGATTGGCCACTCCGACAGTCATTGGAGCCTGGGAGGAAAAGTGTTCAGCATCCACCACTTGTTGAATCAAGGAAGATTTTGTTACCAGGAATCAAACTGGGTCTGATGAAGGACTTTGTCAAGGCCATTGACAAAACACAAGCAGCTTTCAAGTACCTCCGTGGAAAATTTCCAAGGTTAAGTGAAGCTAAGATAAAGGAAGGTGTCTTTGTTGGTCCTCAGATTCGTGAACTTCTTCGAGATGATGCATTTGACCATGCACTGCGTGGCAAGGAAAAGACGGCATGGAAAGCCTTCCAGTTAGTGGCAATAAATTTTCTCGGAAACAACAAGGCAGACAACTACAGGTTATTGGTGGAAAACCTCCTCAAGGCATACAAAAGCCTTGGTTGCAACATGTCACTAAAGATACATTTTTTGCACTCTCATCTAGATTTTTTTCCACCGAACTGCGGAGCAGTGAGCGACGAGCACGGCGAGCGATTTCACCAGGACATTGCAACAATGGAGAAACGCTATCAGGGCAAATGGAGCCCATCAATGCTTGCAGACTATTGCTGGACAGTGACAAGAGATGCTCCATTTAATGAATACAAGAGACAAGCCAAGAAGCGCCGAGTAGACACTGAATAGGACTAAACTATGTACATAATAGCTTTTTGCCTTTTGTTTCATAATAAATTTTATTTATATAACCCTTTTGCTGATTTTTAAAGTGTTACATAAACAGGACAGGTGAACTATTATCATGTAAAGCAACCATAAACACATGAAAAGACCTAGGTTTACAATTTATGATTAAAACTCTACTATCTACACAATATACATAGACATAAAATGTAAAAACTTAAATATCTTAGAAACAGTAGCCAATCAGTTGTTTTAATTGTCATATTTGAATTCAGCACATCAAAATACATAATAAATAGCACATTTTATCTCTGAAGCAGACTACTTCTCAAAAATTGTAGACCAGTGTTTCCTGCCCCGTCCCCTCCCCTAGCTCCACCCCGCTACCCTCTTATGGGTGTCCCTGGCCTGGGAGTCCTGCTTCTGCAGTCCTCCTGGCTGGCTTCTGACTGAATCCTTCCTGGCTTCCTCATCACACCACATTCCTTCCTAAAGTGAAACTGTGCTCCCTCCCAGGACAATACTCCTGACCTGGGGGGAGGGGAGGAAGTAGGGGGTTTATCCCTCCCCTTTCTTCCTCCCTACCCTTTCTAGGCTTACCACCTTTGAAAAGCAAAAAAACTGGCACCCACCCCCCAGAAGGCCAGCCCACCCCCACACCAACCATAAGGCAACTCTACAACCCCCGCCCCTTCAACAGTCACTTATAGTATCTACAGAGAGAACACACATAGAAAAGATTGATACCATTGCACATCTCCTCACTCTCACCTGACTCAAACCCTCTCACATGCCTGCATGGTGTGCTTACAGTGTTGGTGGTCAGACAGCTGCTGTATTTTCAACCGTTTTGATCTGTTAGCGCTTAAACTGCAGAAGTGAGAACACTGCAGCATCTTTAACAGGACACACAAACTTTTAACCGGGGCTGTCAAGCGATTAAAAAAATTAATCGTGATTAATCGTGTGATACAAAAATTAATCATGATTAATTGCGCGATTAATCGTGCTGTTAAACAGTAGAATACCATTTATTTTAAATATTTTGGGATGTTTACTACATTTTCAAATATATTAATTTCAATTACAACACAGAATACAAAGTGTACAGTGCTCACTTTGTATTTATTTTTATTACAAATATTTGCACTGTAAAAAACAAAATAGTATTTTTCAATTCACTGAATACAAGTACTGTAGTGCAATCTCTTTATCATGAAAGTTGAACTTACAAATGTAGAATTATACACACAAAAAACTGCATTCAAAAATAAAACAATGTAAAACTTTAGAGCCTACAAGTCCAATCAGTCCTACTTCTTGGTCAGACAATCACTCAGATGAACAAAGTTGGTTACAATTTGCAGGAGATAATGCTGCCCGCTTCTTGTTTACAATGTTACCTGAAAGTGAGAACAGGCGTTCGCATGGCACTGTTGTAGCTGGCGTTGCAAGGTATTTACATGCCAGATGCGCTAAAGATTCATATGTCCCTTGATGCTTCAACCACCATTCCAGAGGACATGCTTCCTTGCTGATGATGGGTTCTGTTTGATAACGATCCAAAGCAGTGCAGACCAACGCATGTTCATTTTCATCATCTGAGTCAGATGCCACCAGGAGAAGGTTGATTTTCTTTTTTGGTGGTTTGGGTTCTGTAGTTTCCGCATAGAGTGTTGCTTTTTTAAGACTTCTGAAAGCATGCTCCACACCTCGTCCCTCTCAGATTTTGGATGGCACTTCAGATTCTTAAACCTTGTGTCCAGTGCTGTAGCTATTTTTAGAAATCTCACATTAGTACCTTCTTTGTGTTTTGTCAAATCTACAGTGAAAGTGTTCTTAAAATAAACATGTGCTGGGTCATCATCTGAGACTGCTATAACATGAAATATATGGCAGAATGCAGGTAAAACTGAACAGGAGACAAATAATTCTCCCCCAAGGAGTTCAGTCTCAAATTTAATTAATGCATTATTTTTTTAATGAGCATCATCAGCATGGAAGTATGTCCTCTGGAATGGTGGCCAAAGCATGGAGGGGCACACGAATGTTTAGCATACCTGGGATGTAAATACTTACCAGCTACAAAAGTGCCATGCGAACGCCTGTTCTCACTTTCAGGTGACATTGTAAACAAGAAGCAGGCAGCAGTATCTCCCGTCAAAGTAAACAAACTTGTTTGTCTTAGTGATTGGCAGAATAAGAAGTAGTACTGAGTGGACTTGTAGGCTCTAAAGTTTTGCACTGTTTTGTTTTTGAGTGCAGTTATGTAACCAAAAAAATCTGCATTTCTAAGTTACACTTTCACGATAAAGAGATTGCACTTCAGTACTTGTATGAGGTGAATTGAAAAATACTAATTCTTTTGTTTATCATTTTTACAGTGCATATATTGTAATAAAAATAATAATATAAAGTGAGCACCGTGCACTTTGTATTCTGTGTTGTAATTGACATCAATATTGAAAATGTAGAAAAACATCCAAAAATATTTAATAAATTCAATTGGTATTCTATTGTTATAGGTGCGATTAATCACGATTAATTTTTTATAGTTAATCGCATGAGTTAACTGTGATTAATTGACAGCCCTACTTTTAACATTAGCTATCCCAGTGTATTGTGGTAATAATGCAAATCTTTAGACCCCCGTAAAAAAACCCCCAGCAGATTAATTTTTTTTTCTGGCAATTGACAAATCCATACAAAAATCATCCAGGCCAGTCAAATACAGGCTAGGTGGTAACCCTAATGCCCTCCTTTCCTCCCACTTTTTTCAACTAGCTGTTTCCTCCACCTGTCCTAGGGACACTTGCTGGGTCTCCCATTCCCTAGCTTTTGGCCAGAATTAGTGAGATGCGGAGATTTGGGCATAGGGTGACCAGACAGCAAGTGTGAAAAATTAGGACGGGGTGGTGCATAATAGGTGCCTCTATAAAACAAAGCCCTGAATATCAGGACAATCCCTATAAAATCAGGACATGTGGTCACCCTACTTGGGCATTGTGCTGTGTAGCAACCTGCCAACTTATCAGGGATGAGGACTGTTCACAGATACAGGGGATCAAACCCCAAACAGTTTAGAAGGATCCCACCTAACTCCAGCACCTAGCCACAGTGACTGTCTCTCTCTCTCTATTTATTCATTTATTTTTTTAAACGCTGAGTTTGGTAGAGCTTGTCATGCCAATAAAAAAATCTTAAGGCTCCTCTTCACGACTTTTACCCTAAGGCTCAAACTACGCTAAACCACAAACGTTTTACACTCTGGAACAAGCATGTGGGGCGTGTCCAGACTAGCCTTTACAGATGTGCCAACTACTTGAAGTTAATTAGAAATCAATTAACTCAAAGTGGAAGGAAAAAAACTTCCACTGTAATGCAGCCATACTATTACTGAAGTGAGCGCTAACCTAATTATCTCTCTCCTCCCCACCCACAAAAGACACTGCCTCCGCATAGGGACATAATTAATCAGCCGAATGGGCACACGAAGAGTATTAGTGTAAAAAGCTTTTAATGATGTAAGACTATTTTTTTTTCCCCACACAGAACAATGCTTAGTAAGCATGCTCATCTTCACGATCCAGCCTCAACAATTACAGTAATAAGCGCATGATCCCACCAAGTTGTTTCAGGACAGAAGCAATTTTGGATTTAAATAGAGGGACAGTTAAGAGGTAAAGCTCACTCTCTTCCTGGGAATAACACCACACGGCCAGGTTACTCTTTCTTAACTCTTCTGTCTTATTTATGTTAATAAGAACGATGCCAGCCAGCCCATCTGTCTTCTGCATGTCTTCTTTTCTCCAGTCCTGCTGTATCTAGGGTGACCAGATGTCCCGATTTTATAGGGACAGTCCCGATATTTGAGGCTTTGTCTTATATAGGCTCCCATTACCCCCCCACACCCGTCCTGATTTTTCACACTTGCTCTCTGGTCACCCTAGCTGTATCTCCCTGCCTTGCATAGAGCAATCAACAGAAGGGTGGGGTCTTCAGTTTCAGTCATTAATATTAATATACACTAGCTTTCACTAACGCTCTCGTCTCCCCTCCTCCCCTTCTCTTCCCATTTAAGGTGGAAATGTTGTGGGATATCCAGAACAAGACAAAAAGCCATTTAAGGGGGAACTGGAATAGCCATTGCAAGATAAGTAGCTATTGACTTGCAATTGCAATAGAGTGAAACAAAAAGCCATTCAAGGTGGAGTTGAGTACTGAAAAAAACTAATTAATGCAGTTCATTTTTTTTCTGTCTGTAAAAGAACCCCAGCAGTTTCTTTTTCACCTTTCATTTACATGGTAGAGAAGGGATAGTAAACACCAGGTCTGTTATGACATCCTCAAATATATACATTTTTAAACTAGTCTTCACTGAAATTCATATAAAAATTTTTACCTCAAAAGCATGCCAATATATGAAACAGGAAAATATTCTACAATACAATAAAAATAGAAAATTCCCTCTATTGCAAATTGATTTCAGAGGCAATTGCTGTATTTCAAGAAATAAAAAAATGATATTTAGGTCTGCAGACTGGAGCAGTCACAGTGGGAAGCAGTTCAGATAATTTAGTGTGTACACTAAAAATTGCATTGCACTTTTTTACAGGTATGGATACTGAAAGTACAAAGGTTACTACTCTCTTGTCAAGTATTTTTCTTCTTTTTATTATTAAATGTTTTAACTGGTCTCCTAGAGAAACAAAATGGGTAAGATAATATTGTTTACTGGACCAATTTCTGTCGGTGAAAGAGACATGCTTTCAAGCTTATGCAGAGCTCTTCTTTAGGTTTTCTGCCCCGTTGCTTGATGCAATTTTAAAATCTTTGTTTCCTCTTTGGTCAGGGCTGGATTAAGGCAATCCTATGCACACCACAACACAGGCCCTCCATATCTCCATGTTATGACCCCACCCCTATCAGTGGCAGGGCCCTCTCTCACAAAAGTTGGCTGCTGGAGGAAGATTCTCCCACCACTCCTTTTTGGAAAAACTGGGATCCCTAATCCTCCAACAGGCAAAAATAGCAGCAAGCCCCCACTCTTCCTTGTGGGCACAATGGTAGGCATGGTGGTAGGACCCCTCTAAGAAAGGCAGAGGCAGTAATATGAAGTTTTTTCACTCTCCCAGACATTGCATCAAAGGTCCTCCTTCCTCTCAGAAACAGCAGAGAAAGCAGCGGGGGCATCTAGTGCTAGAGATTGTCAGCAGGGGTCCCCTCAGTACTTTCCCAGTAATCATGGAGTATCAATTTGGGTGTGTGGGTGGGCTAGCCAGGACCGCTGCACTGTTCTCCTTCTGCCGCCCAGTGTTCTCTGATGGGGTGGTATTGACAGGGCCCCCAGAGGAGTGGCCCCAATGAAATGTACAGTTTTCTCCCAGTTAGTGCTATTGTTTTAATGTGTCTGCTGACTCGGGCAGACATATCTGTATTTCTCAATTATAGAGACAAGGTGAGTGTGGTAATATCTTTTATTGAACCAACTTCCGTTGGTGAGAGACAAGCTTTTGAGCCACACAGAGCTCTTCTTCGGGTAACCGACATGGCTTCAGCTACACTGCATGCCTCACTCAGTTATACCCATTTCATATTCTCCATAACCACAAAGACAAGAAACTTACTTGTATTGTAATGGAAGCTGAGATTTTGATGTAATCTCATGGCTAGAGGAGTTGGGACTCTGGACACTGATTTAGAGTGCCTGGGCCTTAATTTTGCATATGGAGCATAAACCAGAATAGGAAACGTTTTTCCCAATCTCACTTTTAAATCAAACTCAGTCTACTTCTCAAGCCCTGAATACACTTGTATCCATTAGAAATTGAAAAGGGAATAATATGCTGTTACCCCTTTTGATCCAAGTGGCTAGTCAAGTTCAGGGTCCTGCAAGTTGTTTCCACTAAGCAGGGCCGGCTCCAGGGTTTTGGCCACCCCAAGCAGCCAAACAAAAACAAAACAAAACAAAACAAAAAAAGCCGTGATCGCGATCTGTGGCGGCAATTCGGCGGGAGATCCTTCGCTCCGAGCAGGAGTGAGGGACCGTCCGCCAAATTGCCGCAGAACAGCTGGACGTGCCGCCCCTCTCCGAAGTGGCCGCCCCAAGCACCTGCTTGGTAAACTGGTGCCTGGAGCCGGCCCTGCCACTAAGAAAAGAAACTGATGATAGAGCCAGCCAGGTATTTCCTTTGATGCAATCTTATTTATTTACAAATATTGTACATACAGTCCAGTTTCCCAGAACACAGTAATCAAACAGCAGGAGACAGTTCCTCTGTTTGCTGTTTCAAACCTACCTTTCCAGCCAGCACTCTATGCCCAAAGAGCTTCCTCTCGTAGCCTTCTCCCACGTCCACATTACCTGTGCTTCTGTTACCATCTGCTTGGCTTTCTGGTCAAGATTATGTCTCTCTCTCTCTCACACACACACAGATAAAAACAGTTTCTCCAGTCAAAGCCCTTGCCCATGCATTTGAAATCCCTTAGCCACATAGTTCTGCTTCTATTTAAGCTTTGCTATGCACCTGTGTTTTGGGTGCTTGCTACTGCTATTGTTTCAGCCACTTCTTCACAATTGTTCTGACTGAAAGATGGTGATTACATCCAATCCATAATAACAAAGTTTAACCCTACCTCTAACAATACTTCCAAAACACACTTCTTGAAATGTAGCAAAGAGGCATTAGGTCCTTTTTTTGGAGGGAACTGCCAATGCCTCCTTTAGGTCTTGTCTACCTGGAAAGTTTTAACAGTTATACCGAGATAATATAACATTATAGTAAAACCGCTATAGTTCATTGATATAAACCCCCAGGTGGACTCTCTTATTTTGGAATAAGTGGGATTATTTTTGTTTGTTTATCTTAAACCCCTCCCAAAGTGACAAACTAAACTGAAAAAAGGTACTCATATCAAAAGAAGTGTGTGCATATGGGGAGTTATACTGGTACAACTGTAGCACTTTAAATGTACACCCAACCTTATGGTGGTATAACTTTCCCATGTAGACAAGACTTTAGAGAAGGTGAGGGCCAGTTCCTCCTAAAATGGTGATCATTAGATCTTTGCTTAAGAAATAATCTTTTTACTTTGGGAATCCTGTTAATTATCACCCAATCTCTAATCTCCCTTCTTTGGAAAAATGTGTGGAGAAAGTGGTAGCAAAACAACCCTGACAATATCTGAAGTCCATAGAGTTTCTTGTCCCTGATCAATCCAGTTTTAGACCTGCCTATGGCATCAATACTGTACTGATTTTGTTGATCAATCATCTCCTTCTGGTGATGGATGAGGATTGAGTGAGCATGCTGAATTTTTTTCTCCTTTTTTTAGATCTGTTAGATGACTTTGTTGCCAGATTGCCGGTGGTCACAAAGAGTCATTGACATAATTGCAAGCCCAGTGTAAGAAAGAAAGGGTACAAAACAAAATTGATTACCCATACCACCTTTCTCAGGGTTCTTTGAATTTTGATTGCTTAAATAAAGAAAAAAAGACTCCAGAGTTTAATTTAATTTTATTGAGTTTTATTAACTATCCTTAACTACAGCAACTAGTCCTCTGGTCTATAAGAAGGCAAAAATTATATTGGACTATAATTTTACTAACATAAACTAGAAAATTGGTTGATGCAATAACTACCCAGGTTTTCAGAATCAAATAAACACAATCACAATAGAAAATGACACTTACTTAACCACTATCCTGAGAAGGTGACTTTCTTTGGTTTTTTTACTAGGTCGCTCAGAATAGGTCCTCTCCTAACTACCTAACATGAACTGTTACATTTATAACAAGTTGTATAGACTGAGAAGAGTTCAAGAGTCTTGCACACTTGGTCTCCTTTTATGTCTAGAATTTGAAAGACAGTATGAAACCATTAACTATGGTAGACACATAGTGTTTCACAATGTTAGTTAACCATGGTAACTATTTCATATTCAAAGCTATTTTACAGCAATCTGTTACCAAAAAAAAAAAAAAAGACACATACTGTAACTCTGTGACAATCTTTAAAGAACTTTCACAAGTATGTACTCTTCCTTACTAATTAGCTACCCAATTTTCAGATGTAGTCAACTGACTGATTTATCATCCAGGAGAAAATCTCTGTGTTACTTATGATCAGATCTGTGTTCAGCATCAACTTTCAGCTCAGCTACCATTCACAGAAGGGATTGACACTGCAACACATTTGGAGTGAAGGATGGATGTGACTACAGTCTTTTCCTGGTGTGCTAGCAGACAACCCAAATTGCTGGAAAATAGAAAGAGACAGTTAAAGGTGCCTATATAAGATAGGTATGGATATCACCAGGAGGACTCCCAGGTGGGTGGCCCAGGACCTCAGTCTTCTCCCTTCCAGGTATCTTCTGCTTTCAGGAAACAATGTGCTGAAGCAGCTGGGCCCTTTTATCCCATTTCTATAGGGTGGTCCAACATGGTTCCTCTTCTTAGAGATGCTGGTGTGGACCAATCAGATGATGACTCATACTCCTTCCAAAGATTTGAAATGTCCAGTCAAAATAAGAATTATCCTCTCTCACCATCCAATCAGGGAATGAGGCATCACACTTGAGTTCTTCTAAGTGAGGCTGGAATTGTCCAGTCTTATTGTATCAGCTTGTATAAGACAAGATAGGCCATAGCTATTGGTACAATCATCTTGGGACACACACTGAACCCTGGCTGGTTTGCTCTGGTCAGGAACTTACCTCTATAAATCACTTTATGATCCTCTGTGGTGCATCCCTTGGCCAACTTTGCATGCAATGCTTGCTCAAGTTGCAGTTTCTCCATTGCAACTCTGCTAGTTGCTGACATGTCCAGATTAAAGTTAATAAGTTTATACAAAGTCCTGACACATTCTTTTATGCTCTTTAAGCTTGTTTTAACAGTTCATTATACAAAGTCACTTTCAGAACTGTTGTTCTCCAGCAGGCCAAAACAGCAGTATAAATCTTCCATTTCTGTTCTCCTTGTTTTAACAACAATAGTCAGACCTTGGAATGTACCGCTGAGCTGAGTCTGTTCATTATTGATCAAACAGTTAAAGTTCTGATTATTCCACTCTGCAATGAAGTGTCCTTATAAGACACTATTTGGTTTCAGTCCCTTTTATTTACTGCCTCTTTCAGCTCAAGTGTATTTCACTCACTTAATAGCATAAGCATGTTTGATTGCAAATGTTAGCCTTACTTCTTTATTTTATCACTAAACTAAAAGAAATCAATATGAATGTGTGCCCCTTCTTTACCTAACAGGATTGCCCAAGAGATAAACCCTGTCTTTAAAGTTTATAGTATTTTGCCCAAAGCTCTATTACTTATTACTCAACTTCACTTTACACATATAACTTTATTTAATCACAATAGTGTATTCAATCTGGTTCCCTATTTTTCCCCCTACTGTGGGAACTTAATGAATTAAATGAATCAAGCAATCACAATCAAATATTAAGATGCTATATTAATTCACAGATAGGGACAAAGGGAAATCTTTTCAGCTGGACCAGTGGTACACTCTTGTGAAAGGCTGCAGAAATTCTGAGTTTCTCAGATTGTTTGGATGGTCTAAAGAATCTTACTATTAGACTTTGATTTTTTTATTCTCTCAGACCTCTGTCCTATCATATCTTAAAAAGGCCGATGTCTGGGCAATTCTTAAATAGTAATAACTCATAATTTTGGGACTTAGGGCAGGTCTACACTTACCGGGTAGTTCGACGGCTGGCAATCGAAGTTCCGGGTTCGATTTATCGCGTCTGGTCTGGACGCGATAAATCGAACCAGGAAGTGCTCGCCGTCGACTGCGGTACTCCAGCTCAACGAGAGGAGTACCGCGGAGTCGACGGGGAGCCTGCCTGCCACGTGTGGACCGCGTCTGAACCGCGGTAAGTTCGAAGTAAGGTATGTCGAATTCAGCTACGTTATTCACGTAGCTGAATTTGCGTACCTTACTCGACTTGGGGGGTAAGTGTAGACCAAGCCCTAGTCATTATACCTGTTTGGGGCAAATGGAATTACTTCTGAGTTGCTCCATTCTTTGTTCTCTCAGAGGACCCAGAGGGTAGCCCTGGGAGATTGTTCATCTGTCCCAAGGCCATTTTCATGTGGCGTGCCACAGGGTTCTATTTGGTCATCTCATCAATTTGTCAACATGTTTGTGATATTGTTAAAATATGGGAGAGCTCAGCTTCGCCTCCTCTGGTAAAGAAGAGGAAGAGTTGCCCCTCCTCTCACTAACTTGAAGTAGCCGTGCACCTCTCCTCTTTGTCTGACATGATAGGAGCTCCTCTTCTTGTTTCAATCTACTGTAACCACAGCTGTTTGGGGAGTTGGTGAGGCAGTATGGCATGCGCTATCTTCAATAGCCAAATGACAGCTAATTCAATGTCTCTTTTTCATCAGAGTCAGAGTACGGTTTAATGGTTTCTCCAATATCTAGCTGTGAATGGGGCAAGTTGATAGTGGTGGCTGAAGATGAGAGCAAGCTGATTTTCAGCACAGATAATATGGAGGTTATGCTTACTGGCTGCAGAAAAGAAGAAGAAGAAGAAGAAGAAATAGTGAGATCAGCTCCGTCAGTTCAGGGGCTTGCCTGCCATTTTTTACTCATGTTCAAAAATTATAAATTTTGTTCAATCTTCATCTGCTTATAGGTATCCAGATAACAGCACTTTCTAAGGCCTGGTCCACACTAACCCCCCACTTCGGACTAAGGTACGCAAATTCAGCTACGTTAATAATGTAGCTGAATTCCAAGTACCTTAGTCCGAACTTACCGCGGGTCCAGACGCGGCAGGCAGGCTCCCCCGTCGATGCCACGTACTCCTCTCACCGAGCTGGAGTACTGGCATCGACGGCGAGCACTTCCGGGATCGATCCGGGATCGATTTATCTCGTCTAGACAAGACGCGATAAATCGATCCAAGAAGATCGATTGCCTGCCGCCAAACCAGGAAGTAAGTGTAGACGTACCCTAAGAGTGACATTTTTCCATCTGCAGTTGGCCTGATATTTTGGATGTAGACCTTGTCACAGTAATCCATGTAGTCAGTTGTTGGTTGCATGTGTGTGTTCTCTCTGTGTGCTGTCACAGCTCTGCGCAGATAAGGAACACAGCAGACTTCGATTGAACTGCCCAATAGGACCACAGACTCGGTTCCATAGCGAAGGCACTCAGCCGGGTTTATTGACAATGAAGCACGGACCTAATGCCCTGGCTCAATGGTTACAGGTACACTAACATATGTAGGCTCATTGCAATGGACTCGGCTCAGTGAATGGTGGGACTTTCCATTCCCCCTTAGGCCACACAAAGACACACCCTCTGCGATGCCTCTTTTATACCCTGATATAACCAAGTTACATATTGCCCCTCTGACATGGTTAATTACCACCCTTTACTTTGTTCATGTTGGTTTGATTGAAACATCTCTATCCATCACGCTGTCATCCTGACCTTATCTTTAGATCGTGGGGTATGTCCCTATTATCTTCAGGGAGTGTGTTTATACCATGCTTGGTATTGGTGTGTTCTGGTACTACCCTTCTGTAAAGTGTTTACGTGAGTGTCCTGTGCCTAGCACTTGGAGTGTTTGTGTTTTTGCAACACCAGCTTTGTTCTTGCCAAGTTCATGTATTGGGCAGTGAACCTGCAGGCAGGCATCTGCTTTTTTGCAGGGCTTGACTCTGTTTGGGCCTTAGGCCTTATGTCTCATGCTCTTTCTATTACAATCCATATATTTGTCACCTTCAGACTGGATTACTGCAGTGTATACGTGGAGTTACAATCATAGGCGGTGCATGGCTTCAGCATTTGGGGAGGCTGGCATGAGCATCAGAAGCTCCCGTGGTGCCCAGACCATGGCTCTGCCCCCAGGCCTACCCCCACTCGGCCTCCTCCTCCAGAGATCCTACCCACACTCCACCCCCACTCCGCCCCAGCCACCCTGCCCATGCTCCACCCCTGCTCTGCCCCAGGCCCCATTCCACTCGCCCCCCTCCTTGCTTGGCCCCCCCACCCACTGAGCTACTCTCCTTTGCTGTGGGGGCCTCAGGAGAAGGGAGGTGAAGGAGAGAAGCGACTCAGCAGGTGGGGGCTTCGAGGGATGGGGTGGAGGAGAGGAGTGACTCAGTGAGAAGCAGGGGCCTCAAGAGAGGGTGGTGGAGGAGTAGAGTGACTCAGTGAGTGGCAGGTGGTGGCAACCTTGGGGGAAGGGGCGGAGGGGGATGGGAAGGGGCAGAACGAGGGCAGGCCTCAGGGGAAGAGATAAGGTGGGGACGGGCAGAGGAACAGCACGGGCAGGGCCACGGGGGAAGAGCAGGAGCATGGCTTCGGGGCGGAGTGCAGGCGGGACATGACCCAGGCATGACCATGACCCAGGCGTCCGCACTCTCAAAGGCAGAGGGGACTGTTTGGGAGACTTAGTCTCCCCTGGACTATTATACCCACCACCCATGGTTACAATTAAAAAACTTCAACTACTGTAGAATATATCGGCTCACTTGTTCAGTAGTGCCTCTCATAGACAGTATACAGTAGAACTTTAGAGTTACAAACACCTCGGGAATGGAGGTTGTTTGTAACTCTGAAATGTTCAGAGTTCTGAACAAAACATTATAGTTCTTTCAAAAGTTTACAACTGAACATTGACTTAATACAGTTTTGAAACTTTACTATGCAGAAGAAAAACGCTGCTTTCCCTTTATTTAGTAGTTTATGTTTAACACTATTTGCTTTTTTGTGTATGTCTCTACTGCTGCCTGATTGCATACTTCCGACTCCAAGTGAGGTTTGTGGTTGACTGGTCAGTTCGTAACTCTGAGGTTCTACTGCAATTAGAAGCTGTGTAACCGCCAGAATTTGTCTGGAGGGTCCAAATTTCTGCTCTTAGCTCTGGCTCTCTGGCTGCTTCCTCTCTTGAGTTTCTAGATTTTCTAGCAGCGGTGGCTTTTTTTTTTTAAACACACAAACCTCACATTTTCCCTGCAGCCACCACTAGTGAGTGCTTTCTCTTCTGAATATGCAGCATCCATGTAGCTGTGAGACACTCTGCTTGGCTGGAGGGCTGCTCTAATCTATGCTGGTTGCCTATGGCTTCCATGAGTTGCCAATGGCTCCCATCACACCTGGAGATCGCTGCTCTATCAGGGTGTCTCAGCCACACCTTCTATGTGGCAGCAGTGGAGGTGCCTTTGTGCTGGACCTATGCCACTGAAGAATCCCCTTTGCACTGGGTTATCCTAGAGCTGGATATGTCAGCTCTATGGGCAGAATCCACCAGCTATGTAGCACAAAGCAGCCATTGGATGGTCTGGCCCAAAATATACATTGTTTCCTATTCCAGTTTTTCTTGATAAATGGATTCCTTAATATATTATTATTTATGTTGTCAAATGAATACCACAAAAATATAAAAAATGTGCAGTGTGGGCCAGATGACTGCATTAGAAATTCATACATAGACAGATTTAATATATTAGCCTTTCCGGCTACAGTGAACAAGGAAGGACTTTATATGCCAGAATAGCTAGAATGAGCAGTGAATAAATATATGCGCATCATTGGCTGTAGTGGCTATTTTAGGAATTAATGCACAATATGGTCCAGGCTTGTTTCCAATCTTTCTGAAAACCATTCTCAAGAACCCAGTAAGATACTGTTTCCAATATGTCTTCCAGTTAAATAAGGAATAATAATGCTTACCAAGGACGCATTCTATTACATGTTCAAAGAAGTTGCCAAACATTAACAAATTCATTCTCATGCTACCCCATGAAGTATTATGACCACATTTTACAGATGAGGAGATAAAGGCTTGCCCAAGGTCAGACATGGAGTTAAAACTCAGGGGGCTACTCCTAGGCTATGTCTACATTAGAGAGCTTACAACAGCATAGCTGCACAGCTGTTAGGGCTCTTGTGTAGCTGCTCTATGCCGACAGGAGAGAGTTCTCCTGTTGGCATAATTAAACCACCCCCAATGAGCGGCGATAACTATGTTGGCAGGAGAGTGTCTCCCACTGACATAACACTGTCCACACTGATACTTCGGTCGGTGTAACTTTTGTTGGTCAGAAAGGTGTTTTTTATACACCCCTGACCGACAAAAGTTTTACCGACAAAAGTGCTAATGCAGATATAGCCTTAGTTAGGGCTCCCATTGAAAGTGACCAAAAATGTGTTTAAGTCCAACCCTCATTTTGGGCCTCATGGCTCTCTCTCATGGAAAATTCCAGGGGTGAGACCTAAAGGGGAGGAAATCTCAGTGAACTTTCTCTTGCAGTTTTCTACCCAATTGTTCCACAGAGGGCAAGTTTGCTCCCACCTATGGAGCAGTTGCAAGTCCCATCCCTAAGCCCCAGTGGATCTTATAGATTCATAAATTCTATGGCCAGAAGGGACCACTGTGATCATCTAGTCTAACCTCTTGTATAACACAGGCCATGGAATTTCCCCAAAATAATTCCTAGATCAGATCTTTTAGAAAAACATCCAATCTTGATTTAAATATGGTCAGTCATGGAGACTCTACCATGACCCTTCGTAAATTGTTCCAATGGTTAATTACCCTCACTGTTAAAAATGTATGTCTTATTTCTAGTCTGAATTCGTCTAATTTCAACTTACAGCCATTAGATTGTGTTATATCTTTGTCTGCTAGATTGAAGAGCCCCGTGGAGGTACTCGTAGCTGGTAATCAAAACACCACTTCACCTTTGTTAAACTAAAGAGTTGGCTGAAGTTCACTGTGATTCTCCCCAACAAGCAGGTATGACTGAGTCCAGCAGCTGTGCTTTGCTTTCTTTCCAAGGCAATGAACAGTGTATGCCAGCAGTTATATGTTACCACACAGCTCTTTCTAAGCAGCACATTTATTCATGATAAAAACATACAGAGAAAACACATAAAAACCAATTAAAAGGTTTTCCACATAGGGGGATCTGCAAGAGGTTAGGGCTATCTGTGCAGAAGCTTTGTACCTCAGCACTGGATCTGTGCCCCTGGAGGATCCTCAAATCCGTGGCAGTGCAGCATGGAAGTGTGGAATTCCAGTGTGATGAATTTGGAGCTGCCCTGTGATGATGTATGAATGCAATATGTTGGCCTGGTTATAGGGATGTTTTCTGTTTGAATATCTGTGTTTTAACTCACTAGAGGTTTGGTCAGGCAGGCAGGCAGGGGGAGATGGCTCCAGATAGCCATCCATCAACAGACACTTAAGAATCATTACTGGACAATACCAAGCCAATGGCCCTGAGGACTCTGGTCTGATCACCTTCTTCCTGCCTGTGCTCCAGACCAACACTAGTTAGTTAAAAACCCAGATATTCATACCTCAGACCTCCCAATACTCAGACCAACATAACATATTCATAAATTATCACAGGGCAGCTCCAAATCCATCACACCAATTTCTCTTCTGACACATAAAAGGCCAGAAATAGCTTTTCCCAGCAGGGCAAGTAACACTGTTAGTGTACCAGATTCACTTTAAGAAACTCAGGAATTATCTGGGCAGGAGGAAAGAGAGGGGAGCACAGCTTCTGCTGTTATATATCTGTAATCTCATAGGGTTACCATACGTCCGGGGTTCCCGGACAGACACTCTTTTTTTAAGCCTGCTTTCTCTGTCCGGGTGGGGTTTTCAAATAGCATGAAATGTCTGGGGTGACAGAGGATTCTTTTGTAGAGCAGACAAGAGGCAGCTCAGAAAGAACCCCCATTTGGTCTGCTTCCCGATTGGTCCATTCTCCTGCAAGCCACAGCTGCTGGATCCAAGCCCTCCCACCTCCCAGCCCTGGGGAAGGAGTCCCTCAGGGAGGTGCTGAGTGACAGCTTCTCACTGCATCCCGAGCTTGTGCTAGTCACCCTGCCACCATGACAGGGAGCAACACTTCCCCCCATCTCCAGTGAGTACCCTCACCACAGCTACCCTCTCTGGCACCCCAAATGTACCCTCCCCAGCCCCCCCTTCCTCCTCCAGTTCCCCCAACTGTAACCCCCCCGCCCAGTTTCCCTTCCAGTCGTCCCCCCCCCCAGTGTCCTCTTTTTGAGAACCTGAATTATGCGAACCCAAGGAATTACATAGAAAGGGGTATAAATGCTGCTTCTGTGGATGCTAAATTCAGTAATAGTTGAAGGCTTAGTTCCCTACCTGCTTATGTATCTCTCTTGCCCTTCTCTCTTCCTCTGATTGGGAATCCTAATTAGTTTCTTTTTAGAACCAGCTCTGTGTTTAAAGAGACTGAAGTAGAGCCATGGTCCTGTTGTTACGTATTTTTGAGGAGGTGCAACAGCAACAACTTGGCGGGCACCATTTTCTTCAGGCCATCAGAAGTCTCCCACCCAATGCACTGAGACTCCATCAACTCTTAGGTCGACTTAATTTTGTAGTCTAGACTTGCCCTAAGTTACCTCAACATACAGCCACCACAGTAGTTGAATTGGTTTTAAATATCCACACTACATTCCTTGTATCAGCAATGCATGTCCTCACCAGGAGCTCTTGCATCGATTTAACTGTCAGTATTGGGCACTGCAGAAAAGGTTTCTGAGAGGCAGCAACAGTCGATGTAAGTCAGTGGCTCTCAACCTTTCCAGACTACAGTACCCCTTTCTGGAGTCTGATTGGTCTTGCGTACCTCCACATTTCACCTCACTAAGGGCTGGTCTACACTGGGATCGATCTAAGATACGCAACTTCAGCTACGAGAATAGTGTAGCTGAAGTTGACGTATCTTAGATCGATTTTACCTCGCATCCTCACAGCGCGGGATTGACGGCCGCGGCTCCCCCGTCGACTCCGCTTCTGCCTCTCACTCTGGTGGAGTTCCGGAGTCGACGGGAAGCGCGTTCGGGGATCGATTACTACCCGCCTGTTAAACAATCCGGCGGGTAGTGAAGACGTTAACCCCTCCCCCGCCCCTGTGGCAGCTCCCCACCCCAGCTCACCTCTGCTCTGCCTCCTCCCCAAGCACATCGCCCCTGCTCTAACTCTCCTCCCCTCCCAGGCTTGTGGCGCCAAACAGCTGATTGGCTACACTGTAATTATAAACCCACGGCTTGTCTGTACCTGCTGGCTCAGTCTCGCGGGGCTCGGGCTGCAGGGCTGTTTCATTGCACTGTAGACTTCTGGGTTTGGGCTGCAGCCTGAGCTCTGGGACCCTCCAACTCACAGGGTCCTAGAGCCTGCGCTCCAGCCTGAGACTGAAAGTCTACACTGCAATTAAACTGCTCCACTGCCTGAGCCCCACAAGCACAAGTCAGCTAGTACAGGCCAGTCATGGGTGTCTAATTGCAGTGTAGACATACCCTGAGACCACTGCCATAGGCTGCCACTTGCTGTGTGGACACACCCTAAGGGCATGGCTACACTTGCGAGTTACAGCACAATAAAGGAGCCCCAGGCGCCCTAGCTCACGCCCCGTCCACACTGGCAAGGCATTTAGAGCGCTCTGACTCCGCGGCTACAGCGCTCCCGGTACTCTACCTTGGCGAGGGAATAACGTTTGCTGCGCCTTGGCTACAACACACGGGCGTCAGTGTGAATGAGGTGTTGGGTTACTGCGCTCTGATCGGCCTCCGGAAACGTCCCATAATTCCCTTAAGTCAAGTGGCCACTCTTGTCATTGTTTTGAATTCCTGTAGGAATGCGGAAATGCCCTTTCAAAGCTCCGTTTCTGACAGCCAGCATGCAAG
>NW_020664598.1:12320139-12351675 GCF_002925995.2 Terrapene triunguis
AAAGCACGTTGCAGTCACTTGCATGCTGGGATAGCTGCCCATAATGCACCCACTCCCAATGCCGCTGCAAGTGCCGCAAATGTGGTCACGCCAGTGCGCAAGCAGCTGTCAGTGTGGACAGACTGCAGCGCTTTCCCTATTGCGCTCTCCGAAGGCGGGTTTAGCTCACAGCACTCTACATCTGCAAGTGTAGCCATGCCCTAAGATGCTGGCTTAGGGAAGAAGGGTTGAATGGGTTCTCAGCTTACAGTGCTGCAGCAACGCAGTTGCACTGGTGCAGCTGCACTGCTGTAGTGTTTATTGAAGACACTGCCTATGCCAACAGGAGAGCTTCTCCCGAGAGGCAGTCACTGTGTTGACAGGCGAAGCCCTCAGGTTGAGATAGTGCTGTCTACGCCTGGAGTTCTGTCAGTATAATAGCACATCCCAGATTTTCCACATCCAAATGGCATAGTTATACTGACATAAGTTGGTAGTATAGACCAAGCCTTGGAAACTGCAGCAAACAGTGTGTCTCTCCGAGTCCAGATGTAACTGGGTTGAATGGAACTTACAAAAGCTTGCAAAGAAAAAATAAAGTTTTTAGGAGAGGACAAATATTATTCATCAATTTTCCTGAACATAAAAACGGTTTCCTTCTGTAATAAGGGTACGGGAGGGACCAGAACCTCAGCTAGTGTAATTGACATAGCCCATTGAAGTAAATAGAGCTACACCAATTTACTCCTCTGGAGGATCTGGCCAAATGTGCCTATTTGTAGTTTTTTATAGTTATTGTTTTGTTTCCTTAGTTTGCAGTGAAGAATGTTTGAAATAGTATGAAATGTATCATTTCATTTCTTAACTTCTCTCTGATTATTCAGTCAAGACTGATAACCCAGGATGGATTAATGTAAAAATGAACCTGTGATAATATGCTACTTTCTTACAACTGATATAGATGTGTCAGGGAGACAACCTTTTGCCCTGAGGGAATAATATAAACAAAACAGGAGTGTAGTAAAAGCACTCTTAAATTATCTTCTAGAAAAAAAGGCAATACATTTTTCAGCTAGAACAAGCCAGCTATGACAAAATTATGTAAATATATACAGTCAGTTGCCTATAAGATTCTAGAAGACAAAAATAGAAAGGGACTATTAAATCATCCACTGTAGTCCATCCTTTAGACTCAACCAGAGCAGAATTATTTTGTATAATAAATTTTCTAGTAATTTGTCTAGATGACCATGTTAAGTATCTCAAGCTAAGGGAAAATTTCACTATAGTTTAAGGAAAGTTTCTGAGGAGTTTGGGGGAAGAAAAATCACATGGTGCCAAAGAGAGACAATCCTTAAAATGAAGAGAAAATGTCTCTACACATCAACTGTTGTCAGGAAAAATGTGACAGACAGAGACAAGGAGAGAGAAATTCCTTAGTGACATTACAATCTACTAAAATCTTAGTTATTCGAAGTTCTATACAAACAGCCACCACAAATATCTCAAGCTAGATGTCAGTGATATTACAGTAATTCCCTAGTCAAACCTCAGTCCTGTGACAGTCATGTACTGGTACATTATACATAAAAGAAATGATGTTATCAAGCAGCATTCCAGTTGCATCAGAAAAATAGTAGTGAATCAGGCAGCCTTTATAAAAAATAAGTTCCTGAGTTCTAAAAATTAAAAACACTTAGAAATACATCAGAATTACTAAAAGATTAGAATAGTAGTAATAGGGGAATGAATGATATACTTTTTATCAGAGACAATGGCATTGGGTTGCTGCCCATCCTAATTTTTCCAGGAGAGTCTTAATTTTGAAGGAATTATCCCATGACCTGCAATCCGATTAAAATATTCTGACATTTACTATTGGCTGGTGTAACATAATGTTTATCTGTAGTTTTGTTGCAATGTAACAACAGAATGTTGTCTTGCAACAACCTTGTTCTACAGGACAAACAAACACATCATCTGATTTGCTGAATTCAGAAAGCCAATTTAACATTGTGAATTCAACATTTAATTCTGCAATACCACCTTTTACAAGTGTGATGCTGACAGACCACACAGTTTGGAGCCAGACCATTTCACTTGTGTGTGAATATCAAAGAAATGGTAAGTGTATTAGTATGCATGGACCAATTCATTTGTTTTAGTTTAGTTCAAAGGGTATGTTAATGGCATTGTCTTCACTTATCTATAAACCTGTTGATTGCTATCGCATGACATTATGTATATCCCTGTAATTAAATAATCCTAGATCAAAGTGTGTGTATATTAAGGTGTTAGAACTTCATGAATATTTCATGGGTCCTAATTGGGAGAGGAGACAGAGGCACAAATAGGCAAAGTGACTTGCCCAAGGTCACATACCAGGTCAATGGTAGAACTGGAAAGAGAACCCACATATCCTGCATCCAAGTCTAGTACCACAATCACTGGACTATGCTGCCTCTAATACCCCAGTTCTTTTATCAGTTTGAAATAGCTCAAACTCCACTGTGGTTTAGAGTTAACAGAACTGAAAGGAGGTGGGCTGCAATGGCCAATCACATCCAGTGCCAGGTTTACAATGGCGCCAGTGTTGCCATGGAGCCGGGCCCATGCTCAGAAGGGGCCCTGGCCTGCTCTGCTTGCACTGTGCCCAGAGATCTTGCCTCTTGGCCTGCCTGCTGGCCAGCTGAGGGCTCCTCTCCACCCCCTGCCCGGACCCCAGTGCACCTCTGGCCCTAGGCAGTCTCTGCTTCCCACCACCTGTGGGGCCCTGCCTGTCTCCCCGGAGCTGAGCCACCTGGGACTGATACAGAAGCCTGTCCAGTCTTGGCAGTCGGGGGGGAGGGGAGGAAGGGAGGGGCTGGGTCCCTCCAGGCAAGTGGGTCCTGAGGGAGGCCGGCTAGGGCAGGCCCAGGCCTGGCTGATTGTGCCACTCCCAAGGGGCCGGAGTGATTCCCCATCCCGGGACCAGCCCTGGCTACGATGCCGGCCAGCCTGGCAAACACCATCGCCTCCCAGCAAGACCAGTGAGTGCAGCCAGGAGGCAGAGAGTTGGGTCGCGGGTCTCTGGGTGGTCTGGGGCAGGGTGCTGGGCTGTGAAGGGGTGGGAAGGATCTGTGTATGTTGGGGCACCAGGGAGTGGGGGCTCTGTGGGAGGTGCTGGGCAGTTGTGGTGGGGCTATGGGCAGTGGTGGTGTTGTGCAGGGCGCTGTGCATTTGTGGGAGGGTCTCGGGGATGGTGCTGGCCATAGGGAGTCGGGGGTGGGGGTGTTGGGCGGGGTGGCTGTGTGGCGCGGCATAGACCCACCCCCGACAGGAAGGGGCATGCTGGCAGCACAGGGCCGGACAGGACACTGCGTCTGGCAAAAAATAGTGCCTTTGCACTAGGCTGGGCGGAGCGGGGCCGCCCCTGCCATACCATGTCCCTGGCCAGCCCCTCGTTCCGGGGACTGATTTCCCTGTGCCATGCTCCATTGCCCCCATGGGGGCCCACACATATATTTGGCGCCAGGCCCACAAAAGGTTCACATCACAGAAGAGAGAATCTCATCAAATTCAGAATGGCCTGAAATATGTACACTGGTAATAGATCCCACAGATTGGGAGCCACTGATATAACTTCATGCACTAATGGAGGTATTTGGGTGAAGGGGAACAAGTTCAGTGGTGGAACCTAAGTTCTACAATTGTGCTGTGAACCCCAGGCACAACTGAGAGTCACAACAGAGTGCAATTCACCCCTATACAGAGGGCCAACACATGTGCAATACACCACTTAAGTCCCACTTGAACTCTCTTTGGATTTCCCCTAATAGGGAATAGAGCACAATTTAAAAAATCATTACCGTTCATATCTATGTGATCCAAAAAACGTCACATATTAAAAACAAAGGTAAGCGAAAAAATAAATCCAGCTGTACTAGGAAAAAGTTAGCTATTTAAATGGCACAGTAATCAAGGCACAGGGCTGTCTTGGAATATAGGAATTGCCAGACTGGATCAGACCTGAGGTCCAGCTAATCCATGATGAAGTCACTGACAAGGGCCAGCACTAGATGCTTCAGAGGAAATTGCAAGCGACTTGGAGTAGGTAGTTATGGGAAAATCTGACCCCAAGGAAAGTTTTGTTCTCCAGTGGTCACAGGTTGGCTTATGCCCGGATGCTGACTTCCTTACCCTCATTCAAGATTCCCACGTGAGCAGATTGAACAAATATTTGACAAAAAATGGCTTTGTGGGAAAAAAAAATTTTTTTTTTGCAAAACATTTTTTCAAAATTTTTTTGCTTTAACAAAAGGAAACAAAACAAATGTTCAAATAATTCCAAATAAAATATCTAATTTCTGTTTCCAAAACCCTTAACAATGTTCAGTTTTTATATTTTTAATAAAAAAAAACCTATTTTTTTTGTAAACTTTCCACTAAAAAATAAAATGCAATAACAAAATCCTCTTTCGACCAGCTCTGGTTCTGATATGTGGCTTTCTGAACTCTAGGAAAAGAGAGGCCAGTTAGCACAAACAGGGCCTTTTTCATACTCTGACCTTGTAAACTAACTCTTTTCTATTGTGGATGTTTTTGTAGCGATCACATCCTTGTATGGCTGAACTGTCTTTTCTTCTTTGACATTTTTATATTAAAAATATTTTGGCACTGACACAATATATCACACAAGTATTATCTGCACATGATATAGGGCAAATGTGCCAGAATAAATTGAGTTGCAGAGTGTAATAACTGTGTCCATGGGGGGGAGGGGGAGGGGAAGGGCATTGTATTAATTTAGATGGAAAAAATGGAGCAAAGATGTTAACCTAACCCACTCTCTGTCCAACATTAAACAGTGTTAATCAAGGTTCAGGGTTTGGTATAGAGACCTCAGCCTACCTAGTACCATGGCAAACACACCATTAAACATCCTTTTAACTTTTTCTTAAAGATACAGAAAAGAAGAAAAAACAGTGTAAGTATTTGAAATGTAAAGCACTCAATAAGGCTTTCATTTTAACAACATCCCTTGGTCCCTTTCCCTTTAGCTGGAGAGGGTTTTAGAAGGAAAAACCCCTTATTTGACAGTCTCTTAGATGATAACAAAGATGGTAATAACTGTCCTTTTGGGAAAAAGAGAAGAAGTTAGTTGAGATGGGCTGGAGCTGTTGTTGTTACTCTGGTTGTTAAAATCCATTCCCATTTCATTTCTGGTAGTGTTTGGGATTCAGCTGTAGCTGATCATGGTGGCAATGTTATTTGGGTCTCTCTCTCTTTAGTTTAGTCTGGTCAGGTCTTCTCTCAGGTCTTCTCCTGGGGTCCAGGAACCAAAGGTGGTAGCGAGGATGGTAAAGTTCACTCCAGTTGTGTACATCTGTTCTTCTCTATTTCCCACCCCCACCCCCTCTTTTTTTTAAAGGACCCACAAAGGGCCTGGTGAGTGGACTAGCCCATCCCCTCATTATTTTGTCCACCAATTAGGCCTAGTGTCAGACACACCAATTTTGGTTCATTAATTTCTGGTTCCATATCTTCTATTTTTAACCAAGCAGGATTTTAACATAGTCCTTGAGTTATATCAGTAGGCCTTTTTGTTTAAACTAATTCAATTTTTCTCTCCCCCATCAAAATTTGTTGTTATAGGTTATTGTGACATTTTATGAACTTTTACATACCTTTTACAGTTGAGTTTACGGTGGGTAATTTTGTAGGCCCAATTACTACAAGAGGGACCCCATCAAACGTAGGACTCATCTCGTATTTTCTAATAATTCTGTATAGGATATTTTGGTTACAGGTTTCTCATTATAGACTAATCTCTCAAACATCAGATTAGATGCAGGTTGAAAGAATGTCCACAATATCTCATATGTTACAGTTTCACTTCCTACTATGATACTGAGCCACCATTTCCTTACAAAAAAATTACTAGGCTAAGGGAAAAATATTTTAGTATGTATAGTAGTTAGTAATGAGCATTCCTTAGGAATAAAATACATTTCTATAAAGTAAATGCTCTCCTATTTAACTGTACCAATGCTAGATAATAACATAAGTCAGGCCCATACTAGAGCAGAGAATGATGGGAGTCACTTACACAGAGTGAGTCAGTATCATGGCATGAAGTGAGTCATCTTCCAGCATGGCATAAGGTGATTCAGATCATAACCTTTCTTTCTTGCAAGGGCATACTTTATGCATGTACAAGTAATAAGGGTCAGTAGGGTGGTTAAAGATGCTATGACACTTTTTACAAGATTAAAGGTGTTAACCCTAATGTCTTGATTATACTCCATATTCTTCCTACCTAAACATTATATGATCATGTAATTAAAGAGTGTAACATGACACACATTCATAAGAGGCAGAATTAAGGTTGTGTAACAGGCTCAGCACTGCACAGGCAACTGTGATTCAGGTGATTCCTAACTTTTAAGGGCTTTGCTTTGTAACCTTAAAAATGTCTTTTAAGGCAGTTTTTTAGATTATAAGCTGTGATGGTAGCACCAACTATTATTAAGTTTGCCTGAGGCTTCCCATTATAAGACCTTGTTGTCAGTTGCTTATAACTTTGCCAAACTTTAACCGTTCAGGCTGAAATTTTTGCATGCCAGGTCTCAGCCTCAAGCTGATTTTTTTCCCCCCAAAGTTTCATCCAAAATGATTTTGCCATCTCCAAAAGAGAGGCTAGAGAAAAATGTGTTGTTTTTGACCATGTCAATAAACTCTGACCACCTTTGCTTGAAAATCTCTATAAAAACCTCCATGCTTTGGAGAAGGGACTTGACATTTGGCAGCTGGCGGTCTTTGAGTCAGGAATATACCTGTTACTGTCCCTATAAAAATCTGTCTAAATTTGACCAAGGGATAAACCTTTGAAAAAGTCACCAGTTTCACATGCTCCCTAGGTTTTAGCAGCTTAATCCCCAGAAGAGTCTGTCTACACAGGGCATGCTCCAGTCTGGGGCTCTGAAGGATTTTCCGTGCCATTGCAGATCTGAGCTGCTGTGGGCTATGCCAAGGCCAGGCACCCATAATGAGAGCAGGAAGCTTGTCTCTCCTATGCTCTCAGTAACCGCACTGCTGGGCCCAGGTGGCATGGAGGAGGGAGCTGCTTGATTCAAATGCAGAGGGTACAAGAGCTGGACTTGGGGGCAGGGGGATATGGGGAATAGATTGGGACAAGGAGCTGGGGGGGGGTAACTAGGTATTTGAGGCGGGTGGGGAGGAAAACTGGGACTAGGAGTTGGGGTGGAGGGAGACACTGGAACTAGCGGAGCTAAAAAAATCGGATTAGGAATAAGCGAGGCAAATAGGGGTTGGGTGGAGACTGGGAGCCAGTAGATGAGGGGAGGACTGAGAATGGATGAGGGACTCGGGGGAGGGGACTGGGTCTGGATGGACAAGAAGACTAGGACTGAGAACCAGTGGGGCTGCAGGATGGAGGTCAAGAGGCAGGGGTGACAGAGCTGACAAGGAGCCAGGGTGTAGAGGGAAATCAGACTGGCTGGGCAAAGATTGGGACAAGGAGCTGGGGGAGTGGGGTGGCGGGGAGACATTAAAATTGGACAAGGAGCCCAGGGAGGGAGATTGGGGCTGGAAACTAGTGGGGACAGGGAACTTGGGTGGGGAAGGGCAACTGGCGACCAGAGTGGGAGAAAGAGATAGATCAGATGAGGAGCCAGATGTGGAACTGGAGCTGGCAGGGCAATGAGACTGGGACTAAGATGAGAAGGCTGAGGAATGGAGACTGGTACTAGCTAGGTTAGGACTGGGATAAGGAACTAGAGGTTTTGTAAGCATAGATGGGACCACTGTGATCATTAGGACTTCCTGTGTAACACAGGACATAGAACGTCCCTGAATACATTCCTGTTTGAACTAGAGAATATATCTTTTAGAAAAACTCAATGCTGATTTAAATATTGACAGTGACGGATAAACGATCATCGTACCTCTTGGTAAGTTGTTCCAATGGTTAGTTACCCTCACCGTTAAAAATTTGCACTGTATTTCCAGTCTGAATTTATCTAGCTTCAACTTCCAGCAATTGGATCTTATTACATCTTTCTCTGCTAGATTAAAGAGCCCTTTATCCAATTTTAGTTTCCCCTTTAAGAATGTGATCAAGTCACCCATTAACCTTCTCTTTGTTAAACTCAATAGATTGAGCTCTTTGAGTCTATCACTATATGGCACACTTTCCAATCCTTTAATTATTCTTGTGGCTTTTCTCTGAACCCTCTCCAACTTATCAACATCCTTCTTGAATTGTGGGCACCAGAACTGGACACAGTATTCCAGTAGCAGTCACATCAGTGCTAAATACAGAGGGAATATAACTGCGTACAATAAACTTATAACTGTGTAGAATAAAAATACATTGTTACTAACAAGTCACATGCCAGCCATCACCATGATCACTTTTCTTGTACATTGTAGATTGTAAACTCTTTGGGACGGCCACTGTCTTCCTGAATGTCTGTACAGCATCTAGAACATTTTCTAAGCTACTTATAAAATAAGACCAATTTCTGGGGGCTGGCCAGGAGTAAGTTGAAGATCTCATGATGCTTTTCAAAAGAAAAAGGGGATCAGCTTTTGGTGTCCTGGCCAAAATTCCTTCTCTCAATGAAACACGTACTAACGTCCCAGCTTGTGTGGGAGCTATTGCTGAGCATGTAAAGGCTGACACATATGCCTACATGCACTTATGAGTAGGGTGACCAGATGTCCCAATTTTATAGGGACAGTCCCAATATTCGGGGCTTTGTCTTATATAGGCACCTATAACCCTGTCCTGATTTTTCATCTTGTCACCTTACTTATGAGGAAGTGTCATCTCAGATATTTGTTTCAGTTAAGTCACTGATTTCATAGGTCTACCACTTGTGCTACGGTATTATTCCCAAGAAATGACTGATAGGACACAAGCAAGAGTATGGAAATGTCACACAGTACTATTAAAAGATACCTTGTTCATTCCATGCATATACAAACTCATTCCTCTTTAAAATTTTATCAAGCTCCAGATATATCTAAGAACACAATAAGGGAGATGATAAAATCTGTAGTCACGGATCTTCTTATTTCCTTTGTGGCTTGTCACCAGCAGTCCTCTACACCTGCCAACCTCTCTAGTCCTCTAGACTTTTCCCTTTGCTCCACTGTGACTACAGCAAGCACTTGGCAACATACACTTGGCAGCATCTTTTGGCAACCCTGCTCCCTCAAGTATTTGACAGAGTGCTCCAGACTGAATACCTTTAACTCCATTCTACTTCGCTGAGCTAAGAGCTTAATTTTCCTTCTCTTCAGAAAGGCTCACAACAACTCGCTCCCATAATAGCTGGTAAACCAAATTATCTTAAATAAAGCAAATTTTCTTTAACAAAGAAAGCAGAGAGCTAATCGAAGTATATACAGGTTGATTTTCTAGTAACTATAAGCAAAGAAACATTGATTCTCATAACTTAGCCACATTGTACATACATAATATTTTCAATTAGCTAGACTGTTCAAACTTAATATACAGTGGGTAAAATATTATGGCACTGATTTTCCACAGTGGGAATGCGTTATAGCATCAGATGGTTACAAATCAAACAAAAGTCCATTTACTTCATAGGTTAACTAGAACACTATTGCTGTTCAAAGCCAACCGATGATCAGTTCTCTCAGGTGAGGAGCAAACGATCACAGCCCATACAGCATACCATATGATGCAGCAGTTTTTGTACTGTACTAGCGGTGATAATATTAAGTAAGAACTGGGTGGCCTAGCTGCTGGTGAAATGTGCTCAGACTGAGCTGATACGCACACATCTTGTAGTTTCTTCTTCTCTGAATTCTGTCACCTGCACCATAGGTGGCTGGAACATCTGCTGTGCATTCACATTCTCTCTCCTTTCTAATGATTGCTCCTGTTGTGTCTTCTACACAGGGCCACCCAGAGGGGGGGGGCAAGTGGGGCAATTTGCCCCAGGCCCCCACGAGAGTTTTTCGGGGCCCCTGGAGTGGGGCCCTTCACTCGCTCTGGGGGCCCTGGAAAACTCTTGTTGGGCCCGGGCCCCCGGATCTTCTTCAGCTCAAGGTCTTCAGCAGCAATTAGGTGATGGGGGGGGGGTCCTTCCGCTCCAGGACCCACCGCCGAAGTGCCCTGAAGACCCGTGGCGGGGGATCCTTCCGCCCCGGGACCCGCCGCCGAAGCGCCGGGTCTTCGGCAGCAATTCGGCGGTGGGGGGCCTCTGCAAAGTCCTTGACTCAGTTTAGTTGATGACTGTCTGACTTGTTCACCCAGCATTCCCCGTAGTCATCAAAGTGAGGGGTGTATGTGTTTGAAGTGAACACAGTGGTGACTGGCAGCTAGGGTAAATTGTATACTCAAGAATGTGAGTGGGAAGGTCAGTCAAGCAGGATTAATATTGTGGATTCTGGCTCCTGTCCTAAAATATCAAAACCAACCCTGCTCTCGGTCTGGCTTTGAGCAGAGTATAAGAGTTGGGTTGGTGTTGAGATTTCCATACATTTCTCAACATCCACAAATGTGTGCTTTGAAGGACACAGAAAATCCACTCTATATCCAGCAGTTAGATGAAGCCATCTGTGGGAGTGTAGTCTGCAAAAGCTCAGTAGTGAGGAAAAAAAAGTTGTTTTTAAAAGTTAGCAAGTTCTATATCGGGTTAAAAACATTATTTTAAAAAGTTAGGGGTGGGTAGGAAGTGGGAAGCTTTGGGGTGAGTTGAGCAAGGGATGAAAGTGAGTGGAACAGCAAGAAGAAGCAACTTTGCTCATGCTCTCACATATTATCGTGGTTCTCGATAGAAATGGGTGAGCTCAAAGGAGGGGAAGAGGTCAGCTATGATCCTAAACAGGAGGAACAAAAGAATCTTCAAGGAGATTGTGCCCTGCTGTAAGGGAGGAAGGATAAGGATACCGGCCCTTTAATTTTTGGAGTGTGAGCAGCTAGTAATTGGACCAACAAATGCCTGGCAGCTCAGCAACAGCTGGTGATCTGCCCGGCAACAGGGCTGGGCAATTTGCTAGCACCTGGTGATCTGCCCAGCAACAGGCTTGAGAGCTTCATGTACATCAGCTGATCAGTGCATATTTGTTATCTTACTAATCAGATCAGTTGTTAAATGTAAAATAAATACATAAAAAAGTGTTATGAGTCAAGACACACAGTGGAATGTGAACCCGGAACATAACTATGGACCTGATTCGGCAAAGCACTTAACCGTAAGTTAAAGTTTCGTAGAAGCCAATGGGAATTAAATTTCTGTTTAAAGCTAAGCACGTGTTTAAGTGCTTTGCTGAATCATGGTCTGTATACGTGGTATAATGCATAATGCTATCTGTGATAACAAACACTATAGTTAAGGTTGCATAGAAACTTCCCTGTTTTCTCTTGCTTATATTTAAGAAAAATTCTCTTTTAGGGCTGGTTTCAGACTAGCAGCCGTGTAAGGCTGAAACTTTCCAAACTTAGGCTGAACCCAAGGATGAGTTTTCTTTTCCAATTTAAGGAAAATCTCTAAGGCCATTACTGAGTTATTGAGAAAGGAAAAAATATATACACCTTTTCAGAATGAAAAAAAAGAACAGTTATGTTTTGTTTTGTTGTTGGTTTTTCCCCTCTTTCTTCTCACCACTAATTTAAGAACAGCTAAGCTATAGCACTTAACATGTGGCTAGTCCTCTTTGAGGGACAGTATAATAAAGGATATTGCTCTATTCTACAGCAATGATCCAAAACACTAACTCTTACAATAATAATGCTATAGTGTCTGTGGTGATGACTGTAGGATAATGTATTTATTTGTTTAAAACAAACTATGTTTGAAAACAAAGTTATTAGTCTTCAGAACATGTTCAATAGGCAACTACTAAGATATTTATATGGTTGGCAGAATGTGTTTTTTAAAATCTTTTTGATCGATAATATTTATTTAAAGCATTTTTTCCTATTTTTACTGATTTAATTTTCACTGTTGATTATGAGTTTTAAACTTTTTTGAAATTTTATCTATTTAAATTATCACAGTTTTGGGAAATTATGGAGGATCAGAGAATAATAATATAATGACAATAGGTGATGAGATTCCAACAGTCTAAGTTTTATAACCATTAAAACACAAATTGTCAACATCATATGTCAAAATATACAAAGTAAATACACCTCTACCTCGATATAACGCTGTCCTCAGGAGCCAAAAAAATCTTACCGCGTTATAGGTGAAACCATGTTATATCGAACTTGCTTTGATCCCCCCGAGTGCGCAGCCCCGCCCCCCCCGCAGCACTGCTTTACCGCGTTATATCCGAATTTGTGTTCTATCGGGTCGCGTTATATCAGGGTAGAGGTGTATCCTTAAATCAAACTTTAATAATTTCTCAAACAGCATTTTACTTACTTTGCCTATCTGTAAATTTTGATTATTTATCACCACACTTAAACAGCCCCTAAGCCCGAGCCTCTTAGCCCGAGTCAACTGACATGGCCATCCATGGGTTTTTAATTGCAGTGTAGACATACTCACTGAAAATCACAGCAAAGCTCTCCCTCAAAACTATGTGACATCAGGGACAGAGGAAAATCACACAGATCATGTGATTTTAGGGTCTATGTGATTTTTGCAACATACCACAACTTTCTGCAAATCCTAAACTTTCATAGTTTCTATATTTTTCTATTGTAGAAAGTCTGATTTGGGGAATTTGTCATATACAATTTATGAATTCTGTTTGAGATTATGAACTGTCTGTATCAGATTGCAAACTCCATTTTGATTGTAAGACTGGTCTTTGCCTTTCTGCTGTCTTTTACCTCCATCTTGCACTAAAATTTCAAGGGCTAACAATAGACTGTCGTTAAATTTTAATGATCGTCCATTCAAATGGAGCATTCTTGGATAAAGAGATGGCTTCCACCCATGGCACAAGAGTTTTTCAGGTCTGAACTCTAGGGGACTGGTAACTGAGCAACAGATTGCATGGTGGAAGACTTTAATCATCTGGGGAGATTGTTCATGGGTCTCTTGACAAAGGGGATGGAGCTTATAAAAGAGAGGGTCTCTCATTGGCCACTTGAGAAGAAGTGACAGAAAGAAAAAAAAGAAGAAAAAGGGAGGGAATACAACAGACAGACTCACTCTTTCCATTTTTCAGAGGGGAAGTCAAGTGTGGGAGGGCAAGGAGGAGAGAAAAAGCTCCTTAGAAAACAGATTTAAGGCCAAGGGAATACTCAAGGTGAAGAAATTGTGACAGGGAAAGGCATATAGGTGTGTTTATTATTTTGTCTAGAACTGTATATTCCTTGTGTTAGCTACAGTCAAAAGTGGCTGTTTAGAAACCTTTGCAGAGCCTATCTTTGTGTCTGTTTTCTTCCCCTATCGTGTGTCCCTGAAGAGTTAAACCAGAAACCCAGGGTGTCCACAATGTTGGAGTTCTAGAAGCGGGTGTGCTTGAGATATCTGGGACCGGCAAGTAGTTCTCCTGGGGCTGGAGGGCAGCTGAGTGGGTAACAAACAGAGTCTGTACCAAGTAGTGCGTCGGAGGGTATGTCTACACTGCACACTAAGCTCAGGATCTGACCTGGGTGTGCGCCTAAGCCACCCTTCCATCCACATTGCAAATCAGCCTGAATCAGGACAAGTACTCAGGACTCTGGTCCTAGTACTGTGCTAGGGAACCTGAGTCCCACTGCAACTCAGGTGCAAGCCATCTCATTTTGCAGTGTCGACGCAGCTGCACACCTGAGTCAGAAGGTCTGTGTCATGCAGCATGGATGTGTTAGCATGGCTGTGAGACCTGGGTCCAGCAAGTGTAAACCCAGGTTTACAATGCAGTATGGATGCTCAAGCACTGGCTTGGAAACACCAAGTCCACAAGCTGGGTCCCACAGACCTAGGGTTAGTGCTCAGTGTAGACATACCCAGAGAGGCCAAGGGGAGAGACAGTGCTGCAGCCAACAGAGACCCAGGAAAGCTTAAGAGCCCTTGGGTCTAGAGATCCAACTATGGAGTCAGGTGAGTGTCTGTCCAGCAGAGGGAACTTTATCAGGGCTGTATGTGACAGTCTGAAGAGAGTGGTTTTCCAATATAGCTGTATATGCTGCTGCCTGTTTAATCCACCATTGCAGAAACTGTCTACACTGCAGGCAAACAGCAGCAGAAAAGGTTTCAACTCATTCTCCATTCACATCAGAGAGGATATAACTAATGTGCTTAGAAGGGCCATTTAAAATGATTAAAAACTAGTATTTTCTCCCCCCTTCCCACACACCTTTTCTTAGAAGACCAAAAATAACATCTATTTCCCCAAAAAATTAAATGGAAAAACCTACATTTATACCAGGTTAAAGCTATACATTCAAATAAAGAAGATAAGACTTGCAAAATATAACAAACCTCATAGTAACAATAGCTATGCACATTGCATATGCAAAATATTTTCGATGATTAGCTATTCTGTTATTTTTATATCTAAATATTCGGTATCTGCAATGTGGATGAATTATGTATGAGATATCTTCATTATTGCATTTCCTGGCTTGTTTATTTAAGTCTGAGATCTTAATATTGCATTAATGTACTATTTGGAGTGTCACATGCTTAAGAAAAAATCCCCCAAAACTTTCCTCAATTTCAATTGTGTCACAAAATATTTGAATGGAACAGGGTCCTCTCATATTCCCGCAAGATTAGATAAGAATTATTTGGGCCAATGAAGGCCTAGGGTAAACAGGTGTAGTGTAGCTACATTGCTGTTGCTGGAGTTGCACCAACTTAGGGTTTAACTTGCTCTTTGTGTGGAGCCCAAATTCCCCAGAATTTCCCCCCTCAATTGGCCCTGATCCGTTCTGCAGGCATGAATGGTATAACAGCATCTGCTTTAGCAGTGCACTGATGTTTGCCAGCAAGTCCCACATACTGTATATAGCTTAAGGAAAATGAACAGGAATTGTGTTTTCCTCTGCCATAATTTTCAGGTGGGCCCCAAACTCAGAAGCCACAAAGACTTGCCTAGCAACTAGCAAATTGTTTCCACTTCAGCAGCAGAGCTGTGCATAAGTGTACTAGGGAGCAGACCTGCGTACATGAGCTAGGCAAAAAGCCTAAGAAAAATTTCCACATAAATACATATGCAAATTTACATGTACTCTCATAAAGTAGGCACCTCATGGCACAACTCTCCCCAAACCAATCTCTACCGCCCATATTCTTCAGTCTTCTCACACTATGTTTCATCTACACATCCTCTCTATCAAGTATCTTTTCTTTTCTTCTTCTTCCCCACCAAATATCCACTATTGTTCCCCCATTCGTTCTCTCTTCTCCTCCTTCCCTATCCATTATGTCATACACAGGCTTCTCTTTTTGTTCGGAGTCCACTTCTTAGAATCTGCTGCTGCTGTTGCAATGCCACCTCTTACCTTACCCAACCTGCTGCTTAGCTTTCCTTCCCCGGACTTCCTCTGTGTCTCTCTCATTGGAGGAGAGGGGCAAGAAGCTAAGGACAGGAACAACATTAATTAGATGACAAGGGACGAGAGAGGAAGGGAGTCTGAGCCACTGTCCTCATCCTTCTTGGTAGACAGCCAAAACCTAGAGAGACTCCACCAGGGAGGCTGGCGAGCTGTAGCCAGTGTCAGAAAGCCAAGGGTTAGGCAAGTCTGTAGTGGGACCTACAGCAGTGCACAACTGAGGGAAACATACTCAACACACATGCCTAAACACATTACTTGGTGTCATGGTGGCAATCACCACCCTACTTCTATGGGTCAGAAACACACGTGACAATTGGCAATGGGACTGCAGGATGGTAATGCCCATCAACACAATAATGAGTCACTCAATTGTACTTAACTGTCTAGTTTCTAAATTGTGTACACTCTTTTGGGCATGGACTGGGCCTTCTTGTGTGTTTGTACAGCACTTACTAAATCTGGGGCACTACCAGAAACACACACATAGGTAAATGTGTGTTGCTTTGTTGGAAAACTAACTAGCTGTTTCCCTGGATTATTATTATTATTATTACTACTAATTATTTGTATTACTATAGCACCTAGAAGCCCTCGTCATAGATTAGGACCCAAATGTGCTAGGTGCTGTAAAAACACAGGACAAAAAGATGGTTCCTGCACCAAGAGGTAACAGTCCAGCTCTCCACCTTCCCTCAATAACGCCTCCTTCCTGAGCCCACAACCTGCATCAAAGGGCTTGTCTGGAACCAGAGGAAATTTGGGCTTGTCTACACAGCACCAGCAGTGCACAGCAAGGATGTGTGATTTATAGAATGCTCAAATGCACAGTGCTTCAACTGCCTCACGTAGATTCTGCTGTCATGCTGTAAGAGGTACCTAGTTCGCGGGACTCCGTTAGCACAAACTAGGTATCTCTTGGAGCATGTCAGCAGAGTCTACACGGGGCAGTAGGAGCACAGTACATTTGAGCACTCCATAAATCACTCCCCTGGTGTGCACTGCAGGTAGACAAGCCCTTTGATGCAGCTTGTGGATAGCACATTCCTTCCCCCGAAGTCTAGCTCCAATTCCTCATCCAGTATACTGTGTAATCCACAAACGGGGGGTTCTGACTGGTTGCCACTGGTCCTTTCTAGCTGTATGGCTAGGATATGCTAGATTGCTTTTGCCGGCTCATGCTCTTCTTGACATGATGGAGGTTCTAAAATTACATGAATCTGTGGTGGGTATGGAGAATTGCCCCTTGGTGGCCTGGGTCTGCTGCAGGGGCAGACTGGCTCAAAGCCTGGTTGCTTCACAGGGGAACATCACTGTAGTGGAATCACTTTAGTGACCTCTTAGGGCAGGTCTTCACTACAGGGGGGGGGGTCGATTTAAGATACGCAAATTCAGCTACGCGAATAGCGTAGCTGAATTCGACGTATCAGAGCCGACTTACCCCACTGTGAGGACGGCGGCAAAATCGACCTCCGCGGCTCCCCGTCGACGGCGCTTACTCCCACCTCCGCTGGTGGAGTAAGAGCGTCGATTTGGGGATCGATTGTCGCGTCCCGACGAGACGCGATAATTCGATCCCCGAGAGATCGATTTCTACCCGCCGATTCAGGCGGGTAGTGTAGACCTAGCCTGAGAAAAGAGCTCATTGAAAAGGAAACAAAGACTGAAAGAGACTGAATAAAGGAGACACCCAAACAGAAGAAAAGGGAATGGGGGGAAGGTAAGTAGCCTTGGAAGAAAAAGAAGGAGGGGAAAAAAAACTCAGGAGATAGAGTAAGTTGTTAATTATTATTTGAAAGAACATTTTTGTCAAAATATGACAAAGCTCAATTATTATTCATCTATTTGTACACACATGGCAGAATCCTCAGCCTCAGTGGAGCTACACTGATTTATACCAGGTGAGAATCTGGCTCACCGTGGCAGAAGCTACAGGTACAGTTGAGATGCGGTATCTTGCCTTCGGTGACCCATCTGGGGAGTAGCACCAATGATGGTTCCTCTGCACTCCCTCTCTGGCAGGGAAGTGGCAGCAGCACTCCTTCATTCAACTGCACAGGGCCAGTTCCACTTCACTCATCCAGTGGAGGAGCAACACCCTTGGGCCATCTTTAAGTCCTAGAGTGGCATAAGCAGCTTAAGCTCCTTTATAAGCTTTAAGTGCCTAAGTCTTCAAAGCTGCTTAAAGCCATTAAAGCTGTTTAAGCAGCTTAAGACACTTGAGACTGTTGGCATGTTGTTTGGGGTTGTAGCATAATGTCCTAGCCTGTGAAACGGCCAGTCCACCCCTGAGTTAATAGGTTTGAACAGAGAAATTGCTAGGCTGGATCTGACCTTTGTAAACTCAACCTGCCTAAGTTTTGTTTGTTTATTTTTAAACTTCTCTTTTCACTCTGTGGATTTAAAGCTGTCCTTGAGAACCAGACAGGTCTGGCTGTTTGCCATGGAGTTCCTGCAGACCTTTAGTCACTTATGAATGCCAGGGAGTAACTTTGCAGACCTCAGTGAATCTGAAGTCATAGCTATTACTGTCTGTCACAGGTCCAGATGACCATCCCAGTTCTGGTCACTCACTGGATTGCTGTGTGGGGACCCAGCCATTGAGTCCCCGCGTGTTTTAAGATCCCAGAATCTGAATGCAGTTCAGGCACTGTTGCTGTCTTTGGGCCCCTGGGCACACTCTCTGGCATCCCCTCCTGAAAGCTGCAACCACGTGGCCCCTTGCCCAGCCAACCTCTTGAACCCATGCTGACCCTTCCGACCCTCCCCATAGCTTAAACACATCCTCTCCCAGACTTCTGTCTCAAGATATGAGCCTCTTGAAGGGAGCACATGATAGGCGTAGCATATAACACACAGACACTTAGCACAGGATTCTACAGCACTTTTGCTCTTTCTTTAATAGCAAAAGAATTACACAAGTCTATACAAAAATAATAAACCCTCCATGCATTTCCCTGCCTTGGTTTCCTCACCATTCCAGAACGTTCTTTGAGGTGGAATCATGGTTGTCTGGGGCCGTCCAGTTTCCTCTGCTGCAGTGCATGCCTTGAGTTCTGAAATGTGGTGCCTTCTCCTCCCCTCTCCCCAAGCTTGCCTCCTCTAACCTTGGCTTGTCTGTCCCCTTCCTCCTTCTGCCCAAACTTCGTGCATGTCTGAGTCTACCCCTTGTGAGTCCTTTTATAACCTTCTGTTTGGTCACCTCTCTCCCTTTGTCCTGCTTGGGGGATTTCCACTCTCTCTACTTCCTCCTCCCTTCAGATCACTGGAGGAAGTATCTTCTCCTAGGCTCCAGCAAACTCACTGTCCAAAAGTGCTTCACCTGAAACAGGTGGTCTTTGAGTTCTAAAGACCCACCATTGTACCTGGTCTGGGAGATGCATACTTAAGGTTCGTCAGCAATAGTGGACATAGAAATAGAGGTTGATCCCAGGAATAAGAGCTCTGTGTAGCTTGAAAGCTTGTCTCTCTCACCAACAGAAGTTGGTCCAGTAAAAGATATTACCTCAACCACCTTGTCTCACACAGATAGAGGCACATTCATGATACAGCAATGTTCATATTGACAACTTCATAACATCAATGAGAATTCATAAGTTGTATTCATAAGTTCCCCAAATCACCACACTATCACATTCATCCACTTGCATAAAACGTCAAACCAGTAATCCATCTAGTTGAAAAGATATTATTAGTACACCTCTCATTTGATATTTAAAAGTCATGGATATCTTTAAAAGAACATGAAAGTCATGGCCAAATTTAGAAGACAAAGCTTTAGCCACTTTTAGATATGGACTAAAATCAGAGCTTTGCATTTGAACACATGAATTTTGGGAAAGTTCTTCATGTATTTTAGATATCGTAATCTGGAATCACTGTGCTTCCTGCATGTTAACTAGTGAAAGTAAAGGCATCAAGTAGATGCTCTGCTATCTCTCTCATCAAGTCTCTGCTTTGCATAAGCTTGGAAAATTGGTCTTATACTTCTGAGACCTGGTCTACACTAGGTGTGCATTGCTGGTATAGTGATACCAGTATGCTATACCAGCAAAGCAGTCCTAGTATGGATGCATCTTATATTGTGCTTTATTTTCCAGCCCCCCCTGTGGGAAATGAGTTATACCTGCAGAAGTGTAGTGTCACAGACCTGAGTGAACTCCCCCTTGCTGGACTCTCACCAGGCTGCTGTGCTTGGATCCAAACCTAGGATCTGATGTGTTTCTGAGCTCCCCTGGGTCTCAGCAGGCTTCATCCACTCTCTCTTTGGCCTCTAGGCTTACTTCCTGGACATAGACGCTCTGTCTGGTATCACTTCTCAGGAGCGAGACCCCCAAAGTACAGCTGCCCTATGCTCCAGGACCAGTGTTGATTCCCCAAGACACCCCAGTAGCTCAAGCACACTCTTTCCCAGAACTTTGTCCTTGTGGGTACTCCGGTTTATAGTTTAACCCTTTGGGAACACAGGTGATAGCTGAAGCAAGAAAACACAGACCTTGCCAGAGGAGTTCTAAACCTATCACACTTTACTCATAGACAACACAAGAGATATTCAGATCTATGCAAAATAAGAAACACCTGCATGCAAATCCCTGCCTCACTTTACTCACCATTCTAAGAGTCCTTTGGGATTCAGTCAGTGTCTGTTCAGGAAGTCCAGGAGTCTGCTGTATCCCCTCTCCTTTCTTCCTTACTCCAACTCAGTTTTGCCTTCTTATTCTGGTCATTGAGAGACAGCTACTCAGAGCAGACCATGCCATTTTATAAATTCCAGTGGTGTCTGTCAGGTGACCTCTCTGATCTGCTTCAAGTGCCCATCAGGTGACCAAAATCTCCCATCAGGTGATTTGTTGCTTGGTTACCAGCCCACCTGGGAGAAGTGGATTTCCTTTGGTGGTAATCAGCCCTTTATCTGAGGGCACTTCCATTTGAATGGAAGGTCACCAAGGTTTAATAACCCTCCATTGTTAGCTCTCTGCTAGGTGCAAGAATTTCTCCTGATACCTCCAATGTGTTTCAAGCTCAATATGAAGGCTACAGAGCCAGCGTGAAAGCACAGAACAGATTTACAATCAAAATGGCCTTCACAAAAACAACAACAACAACAAAAACAAATGGAGGTTGCAGATTGATACAGATAATATGCAGACATATATTAATTAGGACTGTCAAATGATTAAAAAAATTAATCGCTATTAAAAAAATTAATCGCGATTAATCGCACTGTTAAACAATAATAGTATACCATTTATTTAAATATTTTTCAATGTTTTCTACATTTTCAAATATATTGATTTCAATTACAATGTAGAATACAATGTGTACAATGCTCACTTTTTATTTATTTTTATTACAAGTATTTGCACTGTAAAAAACAAAAGAAATTGTATTTTTCAGTTCACTGAATACAAGTACTTTAGTGCAATCTCTTTATCATGAAAGTTGAATTTACAAATGTAGAATTATGTACAAAACCCCCCTGCATTCAAAAATAAAACAATGTAAAACTTTAGAGCCTACAAGCCCAATCAGTCCTATTTCTTGTTCAGCCAATTGCTCAGACAAACAAGTTTGTTTACATTTGCAGAAGATAATGCTGCCCGCTTCTTGTTTACAATGTCATCTGAAAGTGAGAACAGGCGTTTGCATGGCATTGTTGTAGTCGGTGTCGTAAGATATTTACATGCCAGATGCGCTAAAGATTCATATGTCCCTTGATGCTTCAACCACCATTCCAGAGGACATGTGACTGTGCTGATGGCGGGTTCTGCTCAATAACGATCCAAAGCAGTGCAGACCAACGCATGTTCATTTTCATCATCTGAGTCAGATGCCACCAGCAGAAGGTTGATTTTCTTTTTTGGTGGTTTGGGTTCTGTAGTTTCCGCATCAGAGTGTTGCTCTTTTAAGACATCTGAAAGTATGCTCCACAGCTCGTCCCTCTCAGATTTTGGAAGGCACTTCAGATTCTTAAACCTTGGATCAAGTGCTGTAGCTATCTTTAAAAAATTCACATTGGTATCTTCTTTGCATTTTGTCAAATTTGCAGTGAAAGTGTTCTTAAAATGAACAATATGCTGGGTCATCATCCAAGACTGCTATAATATGAAATATATGGCAGAATGTGGGTAAAACAGAGCAGGAGACATACAATTCTCCCCCAAGGAGTTCAGTCACAAATTTAATTAACGCATTATTTTTTTGAAGAGTGTCATCAGCATGGAAGCATGTCCTCTGGAACGATGGCTGAAGCATGAAGAGGCATATCAATCTTTAGCGCATCTGGAACATAAATATTTTGCAACACCAGCTACAACAGTGCCCTGTGAATGCCTGTTCTCACTTTCAGGTGCATTGTAATTAAGAAGTGGGCAGCATTATCTCCCATAAATGTTTTGCCAGTATATCTGTGTTAACACTAGGTGCTCTTGCTGGAACAGCTATGTTGGTCAGGGATCACACCTCTTCATCACCCTGATTGACATAGCTATGATGGCATAAGTTTGTAGTGTAAACCTGGATGGAATTCAACACTTCACTGAAATAAATTTGATCTTGCTGCAGCAGATCCCCTCTGATGCACTTGTTGTTCTCTTGGAGTCCCGTATTAGGAGTACAATACTCTAATCTGGGGTCCAAATCTTTGTTTCAGTTAAGTTTGCTGGTTAGTCTCATTGCTCTCTGAGTTCTGGTGGTAGGGGACAACCAAGCAGCGCATAACAACATGAAGAAAGCCCCAGCAAAGTCAGTTTTGCTGGATATACTATAAGGCAGTGTTTTATTAGGGAAAAAGGTGTGTTCTGAACTCGAAGTAAAATCCTAGTGAAGACAAGGCAGACTGTAGTTGTCACATGAGTTTGCAGATCAAGTTTAAGACTAGGGTTTTAACATGACCTAGTAACTCATGTGACAACTACAATCTGCCTTTTCTTCACTAGGATTTTATTTTGAGTTAGCTAACGCGAGTTAAGAGACACACCTTTTTTCTTAGTGAAGACAAGGCCTAAGAGTTAAATGTTAAATTGAAATAATTGCTCCTGAACACAGAGATTTAATAGCATTTCTTCCGCCTTATTCAACATTGTACTTGTTTTAGTAGCTGTGCCTTCAATACTTTACAAATGGCACTGTTCCCTATCATGTTGTATACTTCAGTCCCCACATGGAGAACCCATTTATTGAGTCCACAGTCTTCAACCACAAAGCTCTGTTCATCTATGATACAGATACTTTACCAGGGCAGAGCTCTTTCTCTTCTTCCAGCTGGCACAGGCAGCAGAAAGGATAGAGTTCTAGACTCCTTGCTGTCTTGAAAGATCTACTTTCTTTAGTCATTACAAAGTAATAAGTCAAAGGTTCTCAACCTTTTTCCTTCTGAGAGAGCCCCCACCCAACATGCTAGAAAAACTCCACAGCCCACCTGTGCCACAGTAACTGGTTTTCTGCATATAAAAGCTAGGGCTGGCGTTAGGGGGTAGCAAGCAGGGCAATTGCCTTGGGCCCCATGCCACAGGGGCCCCCATGAAGTTACATTGCTCAGGCTTCAGCTTCAACCCCAGGTAACGGGGCTCAGGGACTGGACTTCAGCCCAATGCGGTGGAGCTTCGGCTTTCTGCCTTGGGCCCCAGCGAGTCTAATGCTGGCCCTGCTTGGAGGCCCCCCTGAAACCTGCTTGAGGCCCCCTAGGGGGTCCTGAACCCCTGGTTGAGAACTACTGTAATGAGTGATCCAAGTCTGTTTGATCACATCCTGGTCCCTGCTGGATAAGAGTCTGCATCGCAAACACTAATTACAATTGCGTACAATTAGGAGTTTTAGAGAGAGGTTCAGAAATGGAATAGTAAAGGGCGTTACAGTTTAAAATGGAGGTGCATGGGCAAGTTGTGTGAGGGGGCTTACACATTGCTTTTCTGCACTATGCCCAGTTGGTTTCATGAGCTATACATTCACCCCACACATTAGAATATACCGAAATAACACAACAGGAAGTATTTCTTAACAGTGAGACTTCTTAGACTGTGGAATTATCTTATTATGGAAATGTTGGAAGCCCCATTGCTTTAATCATTTAAACTAAAGTAGGCAAAGCACTAGAAAACAGGGAACAACTCTGCATGGTAAGAAGGATGAATAAGATGAGCTAATAGATTTTTTATATGTCTAAAATGTCTGTGAACAAAATAATGCAGTAAAAATTGCAAATATCAATGGGCAGGTCTAAGTTAGCTCAAGTTTCTACATCCTGGGATTCCTAGGACATAACATTACAATTTAAACTAGGGCTAGGTCTACACTACAAACATTTGTCAGCAGAGCTAGGTTGGTTAGGGATGTGTAAGAGGTGTGATCTCTGATTGACATAACTGTGCCTAGTGTAGACACCGTTATACCAGCAAAAATTCACTGGGATAGCTTATTTTGCTTGGGGAGGCTAGAATAAGCTTTACCTGCAAAAGCTCAATTTTGCAAATATAAACTGCAGTCACACCAGGAGCACTTTGCTGGTAAGTATTATAAGGGGCTTACCAGCAATCAAATGTTGTCCCCACCCCTGACCTGTCAGGCCCTGCCCATCTGTCACCCTAAGACCTGCCAAGTGGGGTATTACTTCCGGGGTCAAGATGGATACATGACTTGAAGCAAGGGGTGTCCTGTGACCGCTCTAAAAACTCCTCCCATCGTCCTCTACCAATTGGGATGGGTTTTGCCCCCATATGACCACCCCAAGAGGAGATTTGACCAATTGGGAGAAGTTCTGGGGTGGGGTGAGCCATCTGGAAGTGGGTCATGTGACCCCTCTAAGAACTCCTCCCATTGCCCTCTACCAATTGGGGTAGGTTTCAGCCCCCTTAGGCTGTCCCAAAAGGGAAATGTGTACCAATCAGAATAGGGGTAGCGCGTAGGTCTAAGCCGGAACCCCCCCGATCTGTGGACCTTGATGGTTGGCCGGCCGGCAGAACCCGGCCTGTAAGTCCCAGCGATGCACAGAAGAGGCCATCTTATTTCAAGAATGCGTGTTTCAGAAATCGTGGAAACACTGAGAGGAAACATGGACTCTTTCACCACCTCTGTGAAAACTTCAGAATTTGTTTTAGCGCCAAAGGCCTTCAACTGCCTGCAGAGAAAGCACTACCTCAGTGATAGATAGTTCCGAGGAGGAGGAGGGAGCGGCTTTGGCCCAGCCGTTGATGGATATGCTGGAACCCGACCCCAAAACCCAACCATTTGTGAGGCAGACCAATGAGCTGCATGGAACCAGTAGGAGCTGAGCCAGGGTTGTGTAAATCTTAAAAAAAAATAGGCGTGGGGCTTACAGTTGTTTCTTTTCTGAAAATCTCTTGACAGCTCAATGATACCTTTCTAGAGGCCCTGGAGAGCGTTGTATCAGACAGCGAAGATGAATTGAGCCCATCTTGTTTTTGCTCAATGCCGGTACAAGTTGCTGATGAGGACGCTGAGGATGACAGCTATATGGATTTAAGGAGAACCCTTGGCATAGAACTAACAGAGCCAGTGCCGTGTCATGAGCGTAAAAAAATCATGCAGTCTATTGTATGTGTTGCTATTTATGCTGTCCTTAATCACTGCCTTAGGGAGAAGCTTTTCAAAGACTGTGAGGGCTGTGTCATAGACGCACCAGGCCAACAGTGTTATACCAATAGAATAAAAACCAGCAGGATCTTATTAAGAGGGATAAGGCAAAGATGCCACATTTATTGTAAATATAATGATAAAGCAAAAGATAAAAGTAAACAACGTTGTTTGACTACTTAGTCCTATTACTACTTATTCCTTATACACACACACACACACATATATATAGATAGATAGATTCATTCACACAATCATTCATTTAAGTTCTGTATAGGTGTTATAGTTACCAGCCTAGAAGTTGCTCATGCCAAGTTACTGGCCAGGTATCTTGGTCATGAGGATGGAGCCGAGTCTGTGTCAGGTGCACCTGATGCTCCTGGAGGTTGGCAACAGAACCAGAGACTCAAAGTCATCAGTCTTGAGAGTCCATTCTTATAGGAATTAATTCCTATGTTAGTCTATGGGAGCTGTTTCATTCTGCTGTTGCTGACTCAATCAGCAGATGGCACATTCCTGGGCACATTCCTGGTGGCTCCAAACTGTCCAAAGTTTGTGTTTCTCATCCTTCCAGGTGATGGGGTGGATCCCAGTTTACCCTCCAGGGGTTGTCTGGTCATCCACTTGACACATTCTTCGGCCGATGGATACTCCCTTTCTAGGCTGGCACCTCCCTAACCATTCATGTATATCAAGCATTCATCAGCATACATTCCATATCTTAACCATATTTTAATTTACTGTCTCCACCACTTTCGGGGTGTGTGCTAATTCATTTGAGACTCCCGGCCCTTTAATCACAGAGGGTGGGGATCTGTCCTAGGAGCCTTTGCTATTACAATGAAGTGAAAGTCACTTAACGGCTTGTAGTGTTTGTTTACATTGTATCAATTACTTCAAGAACAAAGTCAATTAACTTGTTTGTAAGTTTTACATAAAGTATCTTTCCACAGGATAGATACAATCAATGGTTTCTACAGACAGTAGCTTACAAGTTTTAACAGAAGACCCGAGATTTTTGTACTTGGTGAAACTGTTGGATTTTAAAGTGTGGGGGACAAATTATGAGGGGGTCACTGTCACTTGGGGGAATCACTGTTAGTACCTTCTTTAATATCCCTACAATGGCACCATGACTGTGTGACTTGGACTTCGGAGGATATAAACTGCAAGTTCCGGGACTTGTGCGCTGACCTGTGTTTGGAAAGCTTATTAAACACTGTTATTGCCACAGGTTATGCTTTGCAATGTCTGAACCTAACCCAAGAAAATTTAGCACAAGGGGTGACCTTGGTAAATGCTGTGCAAAGTGCTCGACACCCGACAGTGTTTTAAAGAAAATGACCAAACCGGAGGATACCCGCTTAGCGCATTATATTGACCGTCTGGTCTGCACAGTTACCGAACCCTGCTTAAGAAAAAGTCTAGTTGTAAGAAATCTAAAAGTATTAAGTTAGAGAATGGTGAGGGAACAATCATGCGATATAAAGCTTGGTAGCTGTAAATAAAAATATCTATTGAAAAAGGCTTTATGACTATCTGTGTTTCTGTTAGGTCTGTGTGGCCCTTAAATAAGATAAAAGTTTTGATGGAGCATTTTGGTTTGTTTTTAAGGGGCTGTATGTCTTTTGAATAAAAAACCCCAAAACAATAGTTTGTGAGAACCCAGATGAACTCGTGTCTTTGTGTAAACTCCTGAGGTTTTATTTAAACTGTCCAATAGCGTCTACAAACTCCTGGGGTTATGTTTAAACTGTCCAATAGCATTCTACAAACTCCTGAGATTTTATTTAATTTAGTATTAATCAGAGCTCACCATCCCCACCCACCCATCTTCCCTACTGTGGGTGTACACCCATCAAACTTAATTACTGATCACTAATACATTTAACTCTGATGGAAACAAAGGTGGATAATCATAGCTAGACCTACACCTATAGATTCAAGGCAGTAGAGTCAGTAGGGGTGTGGTTAAACCATTCAGTTCAACAGGGTGAGTCAGCTCTATTGTACTCAAACACATGTCTCAAACATCCCTGTTTTATACACAATATAGGAGCGCTTTTTTTTGCTTTAAACACGTTTTTGTTTTTCTCAGGATTCTACTACACACATTTCAGGTTTTCACTGTAAATAGGGCTCTTTACACAAAGACACGAGAGCTGGGTTCTCACAAACTTTTTTTTGTTTTGTTTTTTGTTTAAAAGACATACAGCCCCTTGAAAACAAACCGAGATGCTCCATCAAAACTTTTATCTTATTTAAGGGCCACACAGATCTATACTCTGGTATAATATACTGGAAAAACCAACAGTGTAGTATATAAAATATGTTAAGTAGAAATTAGGCTTTGGCCTAAACTTAGCCTAAGTGTAGAGGAGTATGGGAAATTGAGATTGCTAGTGTGGAAAAGTTACAGATAAGTGGGAGACAGTAAGATGCGAAAATTGAAGTTAGCAAGGACATGACCCAAGGTTATGTTGCCATTACATTATGGTTATAACTGGTTTAAGCAAGGTTTTTAATAGTGTTTTTGAGAATTGTGAATGTTTTATTAAACGCTATCTATATTGATAGTATGGGAAGGACATTGGTGTAGATGTCAATTTAAATACAGTAATGTGTAATGTAAAGAGGCAATAAGGAGTTATCAGAAATATAATTATGGTAAGGCATAGTTTAATGTTAATTAGTATGATAATGGATTATAAAAGGAGTAGTTTTGTTAATTTGGGAAGAGCTCCAACTAACATCAGCAGGGTACCATTAGGTTCCAGGATTATAAGGCTGTACTTCACTCTGCTGTCCACGGCTTTATCACCCATTGATACATTATTTCATCTTTGAGTGTAAGTATAATTGCAGTATTGGGTAAGTGGTCATGGCATGCCTGTTTGCTTAACTAATCATTTTCCTTTTAAATAAAGTTTAATTTTTATCATTCAAAGTGTCACCTAGTGGTCCTCTACTAAATAATTTTTCTGTAACCAACCTTGAGGCTCAAATCTGTAAACTAAAGCTTTGTCTACACTAGTACTTTTGTTGGCAAAACTTTTGTCGGTCAGGGATGTGACCCCCTCCCCCCCCCCGCCCGAGCAACATAAGTTTCACTGACAAAAGCGCCGGTGTGGACAGCGCTATGTCGGCGGGAGATGCTCTCTTGCCAATATAGCTACTGCCGCTCGTTAGGGATGGTTTAATTAGGCTGGCAGGTGAGCTCTCGCCTGCTGGGATAGAGTGGCTACACAGGAGACCTTACTGCAGCGCAGCTGCAGTGGTACAGCTGTGCCACTGTACGGTCCGTAGTGTAGACGTAGCCTTAGTTAGGTTTTTATTGCACCCTTATCTTTAACAATGTAATATAAATTGGGGGCATTTCAACATAAAGGTCACAAAATGTAACAACTGGCAAAGTATTCCTTTGCCCCGCCCTAGTTCTCACCTTTGTAACATATATACTAGCTTTAAAACAGTGTCATCAGGAGGAGAGGGATAACCTTATTCAAAGCTTATAAAATCTGCTATGAGAAATATCTGCTGCTGGAGGAAAAACAATGAGTTCAGTGTTACAGGGGCAAATCCAGTGTTTAAATAAACAATAGTTTACAGATAATTCCAGGACACAGCAGAGAAAACATGGATAAGAGTAAAAAGGTTAAAGGTATATTACTGGAGCCGTTTTTGTGATAGTGACTAGGAACTGATTTTGGACTTGTCTGAGAGCACTAGAATATTAAGTTTTCCCTCTCTGAGACTATATATGCAACCTAAGCAAGAAGGAGAAGGCTTCTTCATCAACAGATATGGCATCCATGTAAACACAGCTGTCAACTCAACCTAAATTTGCCGGCATCCCTTTCAAAATAAACTCCTTATCCCCATATGTGGAGTTGGAGTTTCCTCATCCAGATTTTGGCTGAAGGTCAGTACAACCACTGAGCAGCATTTCGAGTTTGGATGCAGCCCAGTGTTTTGATTGGCCAGCAGCCAAGAAAGTACTTAGATAAAGGCTGGGGAGAGAGTTGGGATAGTGCATGGTAAAGGTGACCTGAGTGGGAGCATGAGGCGTCGCAGATCTCACACCCAGGTCTGCAGGCAGTGCTCAGATTGCAGCCACACCCCAGTAGCTCACTAGTACCAGTAGGGAGTGTGGGCTGGTAGACCCTAAATCACCATAGGCACTGCGCACATGGCTCCCAATTGGAGGAGATGTCCAGTCTCTCCAATTGGCTCAGACTCATCAAAAGAAGGCACTAGGTGAGTTGTTGGCTGGCTACTACATTTTGCAATTTGTTCAAACAGGAACAAGAGTTTTGATAATTCTCAAAGTTATTCAAGCTATTTTTTATTTTCCAGATATAAGTCTTTGAACAATGCCACTCAGATGAGAGAGAAAATGTCTGAAAAATTTCCTAGCCATTGACCTGAGATGTGTCATCCAGTTTCAGGTCCCTACACCTTTGGGACACGACATATCCAATAACCTGGAAAGTTCAAAAGTGAGTTTAAAATTTGGGTTTGATTCCAGCATATCTATGTTTTCTTTGATGTGGACCAACTCTAAGAATTTAACCCAATCTAATTCCTTTTTTTTTTTTTTTTTAAGGGCTAAATTCTACAGCCAGACAAGAACTATAAGGTTTGAGCCTGATCAATGCATCTTGAAATGTCAACAGTGTCTTTATTGTATTCTAGGCATAGGTTAAGCAGATGCTGATCTGGAAATCAGACAGTAGTGTTGGAACTCACTTCTCCATTAATGCGCCTGCAGGAATGGTATTTGCAACATAGGAATTGCCATACTGGATCAGACCCAATGTCCACCTAGTCCAGGATCCTGTCTTAGACAATGGCCAGTTTCAGATGCCTCAGAGAAAGGCGTAAGAACCTCACAGTAGTCAGACATTGATTACATTTTAGTGTTTCTTTCTAAAGTTCTTAGCCAGGACATAATTAAAAATTTAAATATTTCAATACTTAAGTATTTTGTTTATCATTAATGGGTCAGATTATCCTTTCAGCTGCAGCAGCTCAATTCTGTTATTTCATTGGAATTCCACTTTTTTATTAAATACATATTTAACCACTATGGCTATTAATGGCTTATTGATAGCAAGCTGAGATATAGGCTAGATATAAAATTAATGCTCTATTTGCTTTTTAAACCCTTCTCAGATGATGCTAAATTAGAAGGGTAAAAGCACCGAGCTGCCTGAATGCCATTTTCTTTGATCCTTTGCATTTGTTTTCTTCTTTCTCTGGAGAAGTGGATGTAGACATATAATTTAAATCACTGCACCACTAATCCGTTTATATTATATTCTGATATAATATAATCAGTTGGATTCTGCTAGGAATACACATCTTCCATGTAGAATTTTATAAGTGTGAGGAAGTGTTATGATTTTTGTTTCAATATATATTGATGAATAATTGGGTGCTTTTTAATTTCATTCAGGTCAAAAACCATATTTTTGCTTTTGATATGTGAAAAAGGAAAACATTTATTAAAATACAGACATTGAAATTAAAACTCCACAATTAGTCTCCCATTTTTCTTCTGCATGTGTTTCTTTTGTCCATTTGTGGACTTGAAAGAATGCTTGTTTTACATCAGTGGCAATATACAAATTTTATCTTGAGTTAATTGGTGTCATTTTCCAAGCCCTGTTCCTTTTTCAGAACTCTTCATTCCTCCTCTAGCCATAGTCTGCCTTTGCACAGCCTGTCCCCTCATCAAAATGCTTTTGTGTCTGCTCATAGCCCTGTACCTACAGCATACTCCCTCTTAGATCATGGTATTGTGTATTGCCTCAGCAACCTCTTCTGTATGCACTGCCCATCTCTGCACAAAGGCCTATGCTCTCTCTGTACCCCTTTCTCTCTCATCTTTTGTTGAAGCCTGCATTCATATCCAAAGTATCCTCTACCCAGCCTTTTATGTGGTGTGCTTTAAACCCTTTTATTCCTTTGATGAACATTCTCAGCTACCCATTCTCTCCCTTACAGGGAGGTGGATCTTCCTCAAAGTTATTATGCAGCAAGAAGAGACTAGGCCCCATTATTTGAATGTCTTTTTGATTTCACACATCGTTTAAATGAATTGAATATATGTGTAACCAATGATTGTCCATTAAAGTAGTGACACTGATCAGTGCTTTTCAGTAGGGAAGAGAAATTAAAACCACTATGAGTAAAGAAGCAAGAATCAGGCTTTGTGCTGCTTTCTTTGAATTAATATTAGATGACAAATCCCATATTAATACCACATAGATACTTCTATAGCTACCAAGAGTTCATCGTGACTTACAATATTACAATAAAGGGGAAAGAAATGAATGATTCGATTATGATTTTAAAGCTTTCCTGTTTTTATGAAAATCATTATATTATTTGCAGAGGAATGTACCAGAAAAAGTGGTTCAGTGACAGATTTTTTAGTATTATAAAGCCCCTTTTAGAATTATTATCGGGGATAGAGAAAGTAA